>NC_057797.1:275246546-275513914 GCF_018294505.1 Triticum aestivum | reverse complement strand
AGATGACCCTCGGGATGCGTGACTCCCAAGGAAAAAAAGGCTAGGTGGCGAATGGTAAAACCAATGTTGGGCCTTGCTGGAGGAGTTTTATTCAAGGCGAACTGTCAAGGGGTTCCCATTATAATCCAACCGCGTAAGGAACGCAAAATCTGGGAACATAACACCGATATGACGGAAACTAGGGCGACAAGAGTGGAACAAAACACCAGGCATAAGGCCAAGCCTTCCACCCTTTACCAAGTATATAGATGCATTAATTAAATAAGAGATATTGTGATATCCCACCCAAAAATCCATGTTCCAAACATGGAACAAGCTCCAATCTTCACCTGCAACTAACAACGCTATAAGAGGGGCTGAGCAAAGTGGTAACATAGCCAAACAATGGTTTGCTAGGACAAGGTGGGTTAGAGGCTGGGTTTAACAATATGGGAGGCATGATAAGCAAGTGGTAGGTATCGCAGCATAGGCATAGGAAAAGAGCGAGCAACTAGCAAGCAAAGATAGAAGTGATTTCGAGGGTATGGTCATCTTGCCTGAGATCCCGCAAGGAATAAGAACGAGTCCATGAAGAAGATAAACGGACGAAGTCGAACGAATCCTCACAACACGACGTAATCGGAACCAACCCGAAGAAGCAACACCGGAAAGAAGCAAACAACATAGTAAACAACCACGACATAAGCATGGCATGATGCACAATCAAGTATGATGCATGCTCGGTTTAATGAAGCATGGCATGGCAAAGTGCACAAACAATCCTACAAATTAAGTGGAGCTCAACATGCAACTCCGTTGCATATTGACGAAACACCACGACAAGTTATTTAGTTTGATCTTGTTTATGTACCCAACAATATTAAATGTTGTCAAACATGGCAAGAGGGTGAAGCAAAGCAAAACTACCTATCTAGTCAAGTTTAAATGAGGTCGGAAACAACAAACAACATATCCGGAAACTCCTCACGTGCATATATTAGGTTAGGTCCTGTTCTTCCCTAAACCATATTTTAGGGTTGTTTAACATGCAAAGCAATGTCACCATGCTAAACTAGGCAAAATTCTACCCCATTTACATATAAAGATTATTTAATTCGGAGCTACGGTTATTTAGTTATGACATAAATCACTTTAACATGGCATAGGAGCAAATTTAACCAAACAGCATTTTAAACATTTTAAACATGGATGAAAATGACATATGATGAAACTAGACGAAAAACTAAGCATTTTACATATAAAATTTGTTATAATCCGATGCATAGTTTGTGAGATATTAAATGCATGATGATGGACTTTTCTGTAAAACTGGCACTCTCTGGGAAAAAGCTATAATCGTAGAACCTAAAAAAACCCTATACAGGCCGGATATGAATAGTGCACTAGGAGGCTGGGCTACTCACCTAGCTGGGCTTAGCCCAGATCAGTGGAGGTGGGAGCTGGGCCGCAGACAACGGCGAAGGGGAGGTGGCCCAGGTGCGTGCGGTCGATCTAGAGTCGGTCAACGCGAGCGGCCGAGGCGCGCTCGTCCTCGACTAAAACGAAGCAGAGGCGAGGCATCGATGGATCTAGGCAGTGAAGGCTGCTCCCGCCGGCAGACTTGACGGGTCGAGGTCGGGGAAGGCCCTGGCGACCACGGCGGGACTTGGTGGCCTCTTGTGACTCCGACAGCTCCAGGTGAAGGGCGATGAGGAGGAGGAAGGGGCGTGCTGGTTGCTGCTGCTACTGGCCAGCGAAGGCGAGCTCCGACGGACGAGGTCGCCGACCGACAGCAGGGTCGACGGAGACGTCTGGGTATGAGGGCTCCAGTCTCGTGGAAAAGGCACACAGGCACGAGGGGAAGGCAGCGGCGACGAGAGGCCGGTGGCGGTGCTCCTGTTCTCATCGGGGTCGAGCAAGGAAAACATCACGGTGATGCAGATCGGACGGAGTGGTGCTCGGGCCCTGGATGGGCTCGGGCGGGCCTTGCGCGAGGCTGAGCGGGCCATGGCGGCGCGGGGACACAGGGGAAAAGCGAGGAGAGGCCACGTGGCCGCCTGCGAGTGGCCACGGGTGGCTGCGGGCGGTGGCTGAGCCAATCTGGGCACGCCAAGTGGCGGGTGTGAGGTGGAGGGCGTCGGAAAATGAGGAGGAGGTGGTTGGATCTGGTTAGCGGTGCAGGCTTCGAGGTTGATGCGGCGGCTGGAGGTTTGGGGAGGGGCTAGGCTAGGTTCAGACCCGATTTGGAAGGGGAAAGGGTCTATTTATAGTAGGTGGGCTAGGATTAGGGTTTGGGGAGGGGCTTGCTCCGTTTTGGACCCTCGGATCGCGATCATGCGGTCCGAAGTGGAGGGGGAACTAGGTGGTCTGAGAGGAGAGAAGAGAAGAAGAGGCCCGACGATAGTCCCGGATATCGAAAACGTCCGACGATTTGACCGACTATATTGTCGCTATAGTTTAACGGTTGGGCTATCAAACGAACCCCGAGTGCGATGAAACTTGACAGGCGGTCTATCTACACTATAATAAGACCGCACGCCAACTTTCAACCCAATCCGAGAACATTTTCCAGCCACTTATAAAATACTATTTTAGACATGCTGCGGGCGCGTGCAAGTGTGGTCGGGCTCAGAACGAACAACGGAAAGAACGAGGATATCGGGATGGATGCAAGTTTTGAAAACGTGATGATGCAAAGCACATGTTGACATGATGCAATGCACATGATGCAACGAACCAAAACGAATCACCTGACAACACTCGGAAACACGGAAGGCATCTGAAGCTCTGGTCTTGGGGCGTTACAAGTAGCATAATAGCATTATAACCGTACATTTTCTTGTGGTTTGACTTAATCTCACCATGCTTTTTTGCATCCTGTGATCTTCCAATTGTTGTGAATCAAACAGCCAGATTGGCAGAAATCATGTGTTTTTAAATTCTCTATTTTACACGTGCATTCCTATCCTATTCCTGTCTATTTCCTATCCCTACATTGTTAGAATCCTCAAATTCAAACAAGCCCTTACTGAATTACTTCTGTTACAAATATGTGTCAAAGAAAACCTTGTGTGGTTTGTCCTGCTCCTGCGGCGCTGTGTTCCACTCGAGCTCAGCTACTCCAATGACGGAAGGGTTCACCACAGCAGGGATCCGCTCTCCAGACTGTCTTTCACTGCCTCAGATCTTCTTCCCCGCCGCCGACAGCCATGGCAACTGCATTACCATCATCAACTGAGCAGATGACCTTGAGGACTACACGGGTCCGCAAGACAGGTCGCACTCTTCCGTTTCTGCTTACATTATGCGTCGCTTAATATGATGGCATGCTACATTATTGTCGTGTTCACCTATTAGACTCCGAGTCAGGTCCAAACTAATGTTGAAACTTGAGTTTTTAAATGGTTGCGGGGTACATATTGGGGCAGCAATCAGTACTATATGTCTACTATCTGGTTAATCTCCAGTGTCTACTATGAGTTTCATGTTGGGTGCAAACAAACATTAAAGGATCCATTATCTGTATTTTTTTAACTAAAGCTATTATCTGCCGCTATCATTGGTTTTCAGTCTATCCACAGTTTGCTACCATCACTCTGGATTTGTGCATGCACTCCTTACATAATCTCACTATGTTTTATTCCTATGCATGCCAGTTATTGTACACAACGGAACTGATCATGTAGAGCAAAAGAGCCAAGCCTTGCGTGGCAATAAAATTTCATGCAGACGTCGTTCCATGGTCGGCGCAAAGGCATCCCCCCTCCACCCATTTCGGATCGTAATCAAGAGGAAGATAACTGTTCTGAGGGGGATTCAGAAGGAGAAGACCACTCCTATTTACCCCATGAGGTCTTCGCTCTAACTTGGCATGCTGATGTTGGTAATATCATTCATATGGTGCCTTGCATTGCTTACTTTATACATTAAAGATGTCATCTGCTTAGTTTAGACATGCTTTGTGCCAATGACATCTGTTTAGTTTCTTTATCGTATATTTGAATCATGCAATGCTATCTTGTCTAGCCAGGCATCATATATGTGAATTTTGCAATGCCACCCTGGTTAGCCAGTCATCTTATATGTGAATTATATCATGCCATCATTTTTATTACGTATTAAATTTGTCAACAATTTTAGTACATTCAATTACTCTTCCTGTGCATCACCCATTCGGCACGGTCATGGAAAAATCTGGAGTGGAAACAAGGTCTTCAGAGCAGAAAATGCTATCTGACGAAGCGCATGTCTTGCTGGTTACCAATAGCTCCTCAGAGGAGGATTCAGAGACAGATGACCAGTCATATTTCCCCCCCCCCCCCGAGGTGCATGCCCTAACTTGGCAGGGTTATGTTGCTCATATCATGCGTATGGTATCTTGCATTGCTATGTCATTTGCTTAGTTTAGACATGCTTTGTGTGAGTGCCACATGTTTAGTGTCTCATTACCATATATGTGAATTATGCAATGCCATCTTGTTGCAAGACATTATATATGTGAATTATGCAATGTTATCCTGTTGCAAGGCATTATCTATGTGAATTATGCAATGCCATGTTGTTTAGGAAAGCGTCATATATGTGAATTATATCATGCCGTCCTTTTTTTTGTATTTCTCATTGCTTTTGTCGACAATGTTTGTATATTCAACTGCTCTTCCTGTGCATCAGCCATTTGAATTGGTGATGGAGAAATCTGGAGTGAAAACAAGGTCTTCAGAGTAGACAATGCTACATGCTGAAGCAGATATCTTGCTGGTTACAGATAGCTCTTTAGAGGAGGATTCAGAGGCAGATGACCAGTCTTATTATCCCCCTGAGATGTATGCTCAAACTTGGCAGGGTTATATTACTCATATAATGCATATGTTGTATTGCAATCCTTAGTCTTTACATCATATACACAATATATGGAATGCCATCACGTTAGTTGACACATCATATATGCGATTGCCCTATGCTCACTTCCTCAGTATATAAATCATATATTTGAATTATGTCATGCCATGATGTTTACATAGAAAGCATCTATCTAAATTATGGCATGCCAACCCATTTTCTAAAGACATAATATAGTTATATCATCTCATCCTGTTTACATAGTCAACATCTTTTAAATTATGTCATTCTAACCTTGAATTATATCATGCCATCATGTTTCCAACGATGGCAGGTTTGTGATTTATGGCATGCCAACCACTTTAATAGACACATCGTATAGTTATATCATGTCATCCTGTTTACATAGTCATCATATTTTGAAGTATGTCATTCTATCATGTTTAGTTAGCCATCATACATGTGAAATTGTATCATGCTATCCTGTTTAATTAGCCATCATATATGTGAAATTATGTCCTGCTATTCTGTTTGCTTAGACAACATGCAGGACATCAATTCCCTGCAGGGGTGTCCCAACTTAGCCCATCACAAGCTCTCACGGTCAACGAAGGATATTCCTTCTAGCGGGAAGACCCGATCAGACTCGGAATCCCGGTTACAAGACATCCTCGACAATGGTAAAACAAGTCCAGCAACACCGCCTGAATGTGCCGACAAATCCCGATAGGAGCTGCAGATATCTCGTTCTCTGGGCAACACCGGATAGGTCAAGCTATGAGTAAAACCAACCCTCGAGTTTCCCCGAGGTGGCCCCGCAGGCTGCCCTGTTCGGACCAACACTTAGACAAGCACTGGCCCGAGGGGGGGGGGGGTTAAAATAAAGATGACCCTCGGGAGAGCGACTCCCAAGGGAAAAGTAGGTGGTGGTGAGGCAAATGGTAAAACTAAGGTTGGGCCCAGCTGGAGGAGTTTTATTCAAAGCGAACTGTCAAGGGGTCCCCATAACACCCAACCGTGTAAGGAACGCAAAATTAAGGAACATAACACCGGTATGACGGAAACTAGGGCGGCAAGAGTGGAATAAATCTTGTGTTTTTCTATGTTGTGAGTTCGTCGAGTTCGTCTGTAACATCTTAGCGAGCTAGGGCGTAGATCGGTAGCAAGAAAACCTTCGCACGCACCCCAGTGTTCAAACCTCAAGGGTTTTGCTAGAACCCATGATCCGACATCTGGCACGCCAGTTAGGGGTCTGCCGAAGCTTCCTTCCATCGCCCTGCGCCCCGTTGCTTGGTCGTCGCCATGGCAGACGCGCGCCGCGCTCGTGCTGAGCGCCTGGCTGCCCTCGCCGCCCACGTTGCTCAGATGGCTCCCGTCGGCGGGCCACCTCGTCGTTCCCCCTCGCCTGCTGCCAACGCCGCTGTAACGTCCCGAGACCGTTGCGCCAGGTGTCTTCCAGTTATTCGCTGTTGTTGCCTTGTCATTTTTTTGCGTGTTGCAATCTTGTCATGTAATCATGTGCATTGCATCATCATGTTTTTAAAACTTGCATCCGTCCCGGTCTCCTCATTCTTTCTGTTGTCCGTTCTGAGCCCAGACACACTTGCATGTGCCTGAGGCACGTCCGAAATATTATGTGATAAGTGGACGTTAAATGTTCTCGGAATGGGATGAAGGTTGGTTTGTGGTGTTGTTATGTTGTAGGTAGGCCGCCTGCCAAGTTTCATCTCATTCGGACTCTGTTTGATGACCCAACGTATAAGTATAGCGGCAATATAGCTGGTCTATCATTGAACGTTTTCGCTCTCCGAAAACTGTTGTCGAGCTTTCCCTCTCTTTCCTCCCTAGATCTTCTACACTGTCCACTACCTATCGCTAGGCCCAACCTAACCTCTCTCATCGGCCCACGGCCCTCCTCGCACGCGCGTCCAAAAGTTGTCCCAGACCCGACCTGGGCAGTCGTCACCGTTGGATTCAGATCATCCCCAAACATCTACAAAACATCTTCGTTTTCTCATTTGGACTCCGTAACCTATTTATTCTCGATCGTCTGATTTAAATCAGAGGGTCCAAATAGCCCCAAATCTAATCTCCCTGAGATATACATTGACCAACCCAAAATTCGAGGAGGCTTGTCCCATCATTCCCTTTAGGCAACCGCCACTCTCCCTTGTTTCAGCACCACCCCAATCGGCAGCCTCCACCTTGCCCATATCCAAACCCTCCCGCACCACCAAGCTCTTCCTCACGCCCGAGCAGCTGCCTCAACCATGGCTGCGTGTCCCTGACTGCAACATCTCCGGCCGCAGCTCCACACCACCGGAGCGCCAGGCCAGGACTCCATCGCCTTTTCCCTTTCCTTCTTCCCTCCGTTTCATCTCCGTCATCTCATCTCTCTCTTCGTCCGCGTCTTCTCGCAGGGACCGATAGGAGTCAGCCTTGGTTTCGTCACCGTGCCGCTCTAGCGACCCAGTCCCCATGATCCCACGCCACGGCCTCCCCAAGCTCTACTCCAACCCGCCTTGGGTCCATGAGGAGACGACCACGCTGGCCGCCCTTCCCCATCTCGATCGGATCCAGGACCCCGCTGCCTCTAGCCACCTCTCCACAGTCATGGCGCTGCTGGTGGTTCCTTGCCCCAAGCCTCTTCCACGACCAGCACCCGACCAGCAGGTCGCTAGCACGCCCGATGCCTCCTCCTCGCGCATGCCTGGCCGCGCCACCGGACCCTGCAGGTCGCCGTGCCCTGCCATCTCCGTCTCTCTCTTCTTCCTTTCCTTGTTTTCCTCTCTGATTGTTCTGCCTTTTCTTCAGACAACAGCTCCATAGCCACCCGTCAAGCTCGCGCCTCGGCCCCGATTTGGACCGGCTCTCCTCTGCTCCGCCGCCTAGCCACCGAATCCGCCCCGTTCCGGCCGGTTCCCGTCGACCCCGCCGCCAGGACCCCCCTGCCATCGTCTTCTCCATCGCCATGGTGCTGCTGTTCCTGTCCTTCAGAAACAAGAGCGACAGCATCTCGTTCGTCCTGAGCGTTGACCGCGTGTGGGCCTCCTCTTGCCTCGTCAAAGCCCAGCGCCCACCTCTGCCACCCCTTCAACCGGCCTCCCTCCGATTCTTGGGTCGAGCCCATGGTGAGGCCAGCTCCAGCGCCTCCTGTTTTGTTTTCCTTGGGCTAACCACTTTTGAGCCAACTTCTGTTTTTTTAACAGACGAATTTAGCTTTTATTCTAGAGAACGTAGTTTTACAAAAAAGTCCTCCTTGTTCAGGCATTTAATAATTCCACAACTGTGCATCATATGTAAAACTTTTGTAATGCCCCGAGTTCGACGCGCCAATTGTCTCCCAGTTATTCGTTGTTGTTGCCTTGTCATTTGTTTGCGTCTTGCATTCTTGCCATGTCATCATCCGCATTTCATCTGCATGTTTTCAAAACATGCATCCGTCCGGGTTCCCCAGTTTCGTCCATTGTCTGTTCCGATCCCAGACACAATTGCACGCGTCGGACAGTCGTCACCCTTGGATCCAGATCATCCCCAAACATCCCTAAAACATCTCCCTTCTCTTATTTGGACTCCCTTCCTATTTTTTCCGGCCGTCCGGTTACGATTGAAGGGATGGATTAGCCACTAACCCAAAAACCCATATGCTTTATATACCAGTCAAACCCTAGTTTTTAGGCTTGTCACATCCATCCTTCCCTTCCACCGCCACCCGACCAACTCCCCTCTTCCTCGGGATCTCCCCCGCTCCAAATCAGTAGCTACCACCTTCCCCTCCTCGATTTTGTCATCGAACCAACCAGCCACCTTCCTCCTCGGATCAGCTGTAGCTCCCCACTGCAGAGTCCCTCGTCGCAGGCCACCAAAGGTCTGCACACTAGCCAACGGAGGACCTCCTCACGCTCACTGCTCCTTCGTGCCCGAGCAGCCTCGTTGCAACCTCACCCCAGCCTCCCCCTCAACTTCGACTGACCAGTAGCCGCTGGCGAATAGCAATAGCAGATGGTCGCAGCTCCGCCTTGTAGGTGCTTCGCCGCCTTGACTACAGGCCCGGCCACCATCTCCGGCCGACCCTCCCTCTCCTGCCTCCGGTCCTTTGTTTTTTCTGAAGCTCACGTCTCCGTCTATCTGTAATACGTCATAGGAGGTGCATCACCCTCGCCAGAGTCCAGCCGCCGGACCAGCAGCGCCGCCCCGGCTCACCTCGACGTCGAGCACAAGCAGGGCCGGCCTCGTTTTGCTCCACTCCTCCTCTCGTTTCCCTTCCCCGCCTTCTTCTCTCTCTCGGGTCTCTCACTGCCGCCTCGTCTCGCAGGTTCGTCGTCGCCGTCTTCGGCAAGAACAGGACCCACATCGTCATCCATGGCCGCCGCCGAGAGCTGTTGCCGCCGCACCTCCGACCGGATTTGGATGCCTCGTTGTCTTCTGCTCGCTTCCTCTTTCCCTCATTGCTCCATCCTTCCCCTGCCTCACAGGATCCAAGCTGCCGCTGCTGCCAAGGCTCCTGTGCGCCGCCGCTGCTCTGTTTTCCTGACGAGCAGAGGACGAGGCGCCCGTTCGCCCGCGCCTTCGCCAAGTCCAGCGTCAGCTCGTGCCTGGGCCACCTCCCCTTCGTTCGTTGACCGAGCCTTGGCCCCTCACTGCTTCCACTGGACCGGCCTAGTTAGCCACGCGTACTTCTGGCCCAAGAGCCCATGGTGAGCAGATCTCCTCTGTTCCCCTGGGCTTGGCCCGATTCTGCCACTGCTAAGGTCTTGCACCAGTAGTTTCGGCCCGAGTTATATTATTTCTGCCCCGGACGAATTTCCTATTTTTCCAGTGTTTTACAGATTTGCAGAAAACCCCCTAGACTTCATGCATTTAATAACCCACAATCTATGCAGCATATGTAAAAACCTTATATATGAAAATGCTTAGATTTTCATCTAGATTTATAATATCCAACTTTCATCCATGTTTGAAATGTTTACTTTGTTTTTTGCTTTAATTTGCCCCTATGCCATGTTAAAATTAATTAATTCATAACTAAATAATCGTAGCTCCAAACTTAATAAACTTTATATGTAAATGGGGTAGAAAAATGCGTAGTTTAACATGGTGCATTTATCTTGCATGTTTAACAACTCTAAAATATGTTTTAGGACAGAACAATACCAAACCTAATATATGCATATGCGGATTTTCCGGAATTGTTGTTTGTTATTTCCGGTCTCATTTAAACTTGCCTGGATAGGAAGTTTTCATATGCTTCACCTCTTGCCATGTTAATCAACATTTAATATTGTTGGGTACTTAAACGAGATCGAACTAAAGAACTTGAATGTGGTGTTCCGTCAATATGCAACTCGTTGCATATTGAGCTCCACTTAATTTGTAGTATTGTCTGTGCATTTTGCCATGCCATGCCTCATTAAACCGGACATGCATCATACTTGGTTGCGCATCATGCCATGCTTATGTCGTGGTTGTTTACTATGTTGTTTGCTTCTTTCCGGGTTGCTTCTCGCGTTAGCTTTGGTTTCGTTCCGAAGTTGTGAGGATTCGCTCGACTACGTCCGGTTGTCTTCTTCATGGACTCGTTCTTCTTCCTTGCGGGATTTCAGGCAAGATGACCATACCCTCGAAATCACTTCTATCTTTGCTTGCTAGTTGCTCACTCTTTTGCTATGTCGCGATACCTACCACTTGCTATATCATGCCTCCCATATTGCCATGTCAAGCCTCTAACCCACATTTCCAAGCAAACCATTTTTTGGCTATGTTACCGCTTTGCTCAGCCCCTCTTATAGAGTTGCTAGTTGCAGGTGAAGATGAAGTTTGTTCCATGTTGGAACATGGATATTGTTGAGATATCACAATATCTCTTATTTAATTAATGCATCTATATACTTGGTAAAGGGTGGAAGGCTTGGCCTTATGCCTGGTGTTTTGTTCCACTCTTGCCGCCCTAGTTTCTGTCATACCGATGTTATGTTCCTTGATTTTGCATCCCTTACGCGTTTGGGTGTTATGGGAACCCCTTGACAGTTCGCTTTGAATAAAACTCCTCCAGCAAGGCCCAACCTTGGTTTTACATTTGCCTAACAACCTACTACCTTTCCCTTGGGTCGGCCAACCCAAGGGTCATCTTTATTTTAACCCCCCCCGGGCCAGTGCTTCTCTAAGTGTTGGTCCGAACCAGAGCCACTTGCGGCGCCCCCTCGGGGAACCTTGAGGGTTGGTTTTAGCTGTACGTATTGTTCATACAGTGTTGCCCTAAGAATGAGATATGTGTAGCTCCTATCGGGATGTTGGCGCATCAGGCGGTCTTGCTGGTCTTGTTTTACCATTGTCGAAATGTCTTGTAACCGGGATCCCGAGACTGATCGGGTCTTCCCGCGAGAAGGAATATCCTTCGTTGACCATGAGAGCTTGTGATGGGCTAAATTGGGACACCCCTGCAGGGTTTGAACTTTTGAAAGCCGTGCCCGCGGTTATGGGCAGATGGGAATTTGTTAATGTCCACTTGTAGAGAACTCGACACTTAACTTAATTAAAATGCATCAGCCGTGTGTGTAGCCATGATGGTCTATTTCCGGCGGAGTGCGGGAAGTGAACACGGTTCTTGTGTTATGCTTGAACGTAAGTAGATCCTGGATCACTTCTTGATTACTTCTAGTTCACGACCGCTGCGTTGCTTCTCTTCTCGCTCTTATTTGCGTATGTTGGCCACCATATATGCTCAGTGCTTGCTGTAGCTCCACCTTACTACCCTTTCCTACCCATAAGCTTAAATAATCTTGATCTCGCGGGTGTGAGATTGCTGAGTCCTCGTGGCTCACAGATACATCCAAACAGTTGTAGGTGCCGATGATACCAGTGTAGGTGACGCAACCGAGCTCAAGTGGGAGCTCGATGAAGATCTTGGTCGTTGTTTTGTGTCTTTTCCGGTTGATCAGTAGTGGAGCCCAGTTGGGACGATTGGGGATCTAGCAATTGGGGTTGTCTTCTTTTATTTTGGTTCTGTAGTCGGACCTTGATTGTATTCTGGATGATGTATGTTTAACTTGTATTTGTGTGAAGTGGCGATTGTAAGCCCACTCTTTATCCCATTTCTTATTCAGTACATGGGATATGTGGAGATTACCCCTCTTGCGACAATCCTACCATGCGGCTATGCCTCTAAGTCGTGCCCTGGCACGTGGGAGATATAGCCGCATTGTGGGTGTTACAAGTTGGTATCAGAGCCATCCCCGACTTAGGAGCCCCCTGCTTGATCGAATCACTGAAGTTGTTGAGTATAGAACAAAATGTTTTGAGTCTTAGGATTTTCTATATCGAAGAGTAGGATTCTTTTTACTCCTCGGTCCCTTCGTCGCTCTAGTGATACCTCCGGACGTAGAAGTTTTGACTTTTCTCTCCTCAAATTTCACACTTTTTTTTAGGATCACACGGGTATCTTAGAATCGTTCCAATGGTTTTGTGACAAGAACATTGTTCTTGGTGCCTCCTGACATTTAGGGGTTGTGGTAGTGTCCCGGGGAGTTGAGCTCCGAGGTGTTGTCGTCACAATTTTATCATTGCTGTTCTGGAATACCTGAGTTCGCCGACATCGAAAATCTCTTTTATGCAGTTGTTGGTGAGATAACCTCGACGCCACCCAGTACTGGGGCGGGAGTTCGGTAGTATTGCCATAACTCATATAACGGATGCTTTTCGAAGGTTGAGGTACACAATTTCCAAAGGTTTCTTGGTTAGGTGTTGAAGGATGGATACAGCTAGATGTAGGAATTGTAAGTTTGGGTGAGATATTATGCTTCCCCTGTATCCCCAACACCTAATTGCGTAACAAGAAAGTTTCGGGAGTTTATAAGTGGGAATTCAAGTAGCTCCTATAATAACCTTTCCAACAGACACATGATACGATATGGGATCTATCATATGTTTGTTCCGGCTTATTCTGCAAGCCAATCCTTTGTTTTGTTTTGATTTGTGGTATTCGAGTTGCTTCAATGTCTAGTGTTGATTCCATACCTTTCCTAAGTGGTGTTCTCACACTTCTATGTGAATACCAATCCTTCTTGACCATCGAGGTTGTCATGTCAATTCTTTCCAACAGGTGTCATTCTCTTCAAGATGATCCTATCATTTTTCACATCCGCAAGATCACCTCTCGGTTTTCCCCACATTGTTCGTTTCATTTGTCCCCAAGTTGCTTTTGTTTTCCCGCCCACCCACCCCTTTTTCTTCGAGGACTCGGATTTCTTAATCGAGTAACTTTGTATCGATGGGAAATCTCTCCATTCTTTTCTATCAATGTTCTTATCCGTTGATTCTCAGGAAGATACTAATGGAGCTTCAAATTTATTATTCTTCATTATCTTTTCTTCTACTTTGGATTCAATTCAAGCTTTGTCAATCATATCTTTTCCTCGTTTCAAATGTTTTCTCATGCCGGTGCACCTGCTAATCATCCACTTCTCGCTATTCAATTGTTCCGGAGTGCTGAAGATATCTCAGAAGATTTGTGTCTCCATTATCAATCCGTTCAAGATATCTTGAGGTTGTTATCTCTTTTGAGCCATTTAATTCAACCGGTGCAATCTCTCTTCAAAAATCATTCAACGGTGTTTCTATTGAGTGGGCCCTAACCCACAAGTTTTTCCCAGGATCTTACGTGACTCTTCTATTTTCCCGGGGTTACTCTCAAATTCTTTTAGAAGTTTGACATAGGAATGAATTATCATCAGTCATATGTCTTTCTCCAACATCTTTCAAATTCCTTCATCGTTGTCTCAACCTCTTCGCTTTTGATTCTCCCGGAGTGTCTAAACAATTCTTAGTGGTGGTTCTCGTCATCATTCTCAACAATTGAAGACCAAAGAAGAGTTATTCCTCCAAATATTGCTCCATTCTCTTCAAGATTCATCGTTCTAGCTTGATGCCATCCTCTCATAATTGTTTTTGATTGTGAGAATTCTTTTCACCCATACGAAGCAATTCAGGATTCTTTTCAGTTCGATTCTCCAAAGGCCATCTTTTCAAATATTATTCATCCAAGCTTGCAGCTCTCGTTCTCCAAATCATACCGGTGCATCATTCAAGTATTATCGAATCAGCTTGTGTTCTCTTTGTTCACTTGTATCTAAATTCCCTCAAGTATCTTCATTTGTTCTCTAATTCTTCCTGGTGTTTCTTTATCTTTTCTTTGTTCATTTTCAATCCTTATGGTGGTTTGTTCAAGAGTTCTCTTCCTTGGTTATCATATCAATTCATTCGTTCTTTCCAAGCCTACCGGTGGTTCGTTGAAGACCTTTCCAATCCTTATCATTCCTTGTACATCTCGTTTCAACCGGAGTGTTTGCTTGTACTTCTTGTCCATTGTACCCCTTTTCTTATGTCTTTCAACCTACAAGGTTCTAATAATGTTCCTTGTTTCTCTTCTCTACCGGAGTGCTCTCAAATTCGTTCAACTCTGTTGTGTTCTTTCTTTCTTTCAAGTTTTCAACCTCTCAAAGTTCATCGGTTTCACTCTTTTGTCAAAGAAGCAACTTTGTTTATCCTCTTCTCTTCCTCTTCCGCTTCCCTTCGGTGCCATCCTAGATCGCGGGACGAGATCCTCTTGTAGTGGTGGGGTGTTGTAACGCCCCGAGTTCGACGCGCCAGATGTCTCCCAGTTATTCGATGTTGTTGCCTTGTCATTGGTTTGCGTGTTGCATTCTTTCCATGTCATCATCCGCATTGCATCTGCATGTTTTCGAAACTTGCATCCGTCCGGGTTCCCCAGTTTCGTCCGTTGTCCGTTCCGAGCCCAAACACACTTGCACGCGCCCGCGGCACGTCCGAAATAGTATTTTATAAGTGGCCGGAAAATGTTCTCGGAATGGGTTGAAAGTTGGCATGCGGTGTTGTTATGTTGCCAGTAGGTCGCCTGCCAAGTTTCATCGCATCCGGAGTCCATTTGACGCCCCAACGGTTAAATATAGCGGCATTATAGTCGGTCTATCATCGGACGTTTCCGGTCTCCGGAAACGGTTGTCGGGTTGTTTTCTCTCTCCTCTCTTCTCAGATCATCTCTCTCTAGCATAGTCCACTACCTACTGTCAGGCCCAACCTAACCTCTCTTGTCAGCCCGTGGCTCTGCTCGCGCGTGCGTCCGAAAACTCCCCAAACCCAACCCGGACAGTCGTCACCGTTGGATCCGGATCATCCCCAAACATCCCTAAAACATCTCCCTTTTCTTATTTGGACTCCCTACCTATTTTTCCCGGCCGTCCGATTACGATCGAAGGGATGGATTAGCCACTAACCCAAAAATCCATCTGCTTTATATACCAGTCAAACCCTAGTTTTTAGGCTTGTCACATCCACCCTTCCCTTCCGCCGCCACCCGACCAACTCCCCTCTTCCTTGGGATCTCCCCCGCTCCAAATCAGCAGCTACCACCTTCCCCTCCCTCATTTTGCCACCGAACCAATATGACTCCTTCCTCCTCGGATCAGCCGAAGCTCCCCACCGTAGAGTCCCTCCTCGCCGGCCACCAAAGGTCTGCCCGCTAGCCAACGGAGGACCTCCTCACGCTCTCTGCTCCTTCGTGCCCGAGCAGCCTCGTTGCAACCTCACCCTAGCCTCCTCCTCGACTTCACCTGACCGGTCACCACTAGCGAATAGCACCAGCAGATGGCCGCAGCTCCTCCTTGTAGGTGCTTCGCCGCATTGACGCCAGGCTCGGCCACCATCTCCGGCCGACCCTCCCTGTCCTGGCTCCGGTCCTTTGTTTTTTTCTAAAGATCATGTCTCCCTCTCTCTCTGATGCGTCATAGGACGAGCATCACCCTCGTCGGAGTCCAGCTACCGGACCAGCAGCGCCGCCCCGGCGCACCTCGATGTCGAGCACAAGCAGGGCCGGACTCGTCCCGCTCCACTCCTCCTCTCATTTCCCTTACCCGCCTTTTTCTCTCTCTCAGGTCTCTCACTGCCGCCTCGTCTCGCAGGTTCGTCGTCGCCGTCTTCGGCAAGAATAGGACCCATAACAGCATCCATGGCCGCCACCGAGAGCCGTTGCCGCCGCACCTCCGACCGGATTTGGACGTCTCATCATCTTCTGCTCGCTTACCCTTTCCCTCGTCGCTCCATCGTTCCCCTACCTCGCAGGAGCCAAGCTGTCGCTGCTGCCAAGGCTCATGTGCACCACCGCTGCTCTGTTTTCCTGACGAGCAGAGGACGACGCGCCCGTTCGCCTGCGCCTCGGGTTGACCGTGCCTTCGCCAAGTCCAGCGCCAGCTTGTGCCTGGGCCACCTCCCCTTCGTTCGTTGACCGAGCCTTGTGTAACACCCCGGATGTAACTTACCATATTTGTACTCCAACTCTTGCCATTTTCGGCTCTAAGTTAGGAGATTTCCCCGTGGTTGGGTTTTGTCTTCGTTTTGCATTTTGTTCATGTCATGCATATCATGTCATGTCATCATGTGCATCGCATTTGCATACGTGTTCGTCTCATGCATCCGAGCTTTTTCCCCATTGTCCGTTTTGCAATCCGGTACTCCTACGTCCTCCGGCGCCCACTTTTGTCTCTTTCCTTGTGCGGGTGTTAAACTTTGTCGGAATGGATCGAGATTTCCCAAGCGGCCTTGGTACACCACCGGTAGACCCCATGTCAAGTTTCATGCCATTTGGAGTCCGTTTGATACTCCAAAGGTTAACCGGGGAACCATAAAGGCCTCGTTTGTGTTGCAGCCCAACACCCCTCCAAAGTGGCCCAATAACCCTTCCAAACCTATACCATGTCCTCCGCTGTCGGATCACGATTGCATGGCCGAAAACTACACCTCATTTGGACACTCCCACCTGCTTCTATGTATAAATATGTCCTCCCCGTCCAAAAATTCAGGTGAAACCCTAGCTCCCCCTCTCCTTGTGCCGCCGGACATGTCTGGATCCGGCCGGATGCGTCCGCCACCGTGCCCGTCCAACGGCAGCGCGCTACCTGTCCGCCGCCGACCCGTGTGCTGCCGAGGCCGCCAGGCCAAGATCCGGCCCCCCGGGCCAGTGCTTCTCTAAGTGTTGGTCCGAACCAGAGCCACTTGCGGCGCCCCCTCGGGGAAACTTGAGGGTTGGTTTTAGCTGTACGTACTGTTCATCTAGTGTTTCCCTAAGAACGAGATATGTGTAGCTCCTATCGGGATGTTGGCGCATCGGGCGGTCTTGCTGGTCTTGTTTTACCATTGTCGAAATGTCTTGTAACCGGGATTCCGAGACTGATCGGGTCTTCCCGCGAGAAGGAATATCCTTCGTTGACCATGAGAGCTTGTGATGGGCTAAATTGGGACACCCCTGCAGGGTTTGAACTTTCGAAAGCCGTGCCCGCGGTTATGGGCAGATGGGAATTTGTTAATGTCCACTTGCAGAGAACTCGACACTTAACTTAATTAAAATGCATCAACCGTGTGTGTAGACATGATGGTCTATTTCCGGCGGAGTGCGGTAAGTGAACACGGTTCTTGTGTTATGCTTGAACGTAAGTAGATTATGGATCACTTCTTGATTACTTCTAGTTCACGACCGCTGCGTTGCTTCTCTTCTCGCTCTTATTTGTGTATGTTGGCCACCATATATGCTCAGTGCTTGCTGTAGGTCCACCTTACTACCCTTTCCTACCCATAAGCTTAAATAATCTTGATCTCGCGGGTGTGAGATTGCTGAGTCCTCGTGGCTCACAGATACATCCAAACAGTTGCAGGTGCCGATGATACCAGTGTAGGTGACACAACCGAGCTCAAGTGGGAGCTCGATGAAGATATTGGTCGTTGTTTTGTGTCTTTTCCGGTTGATCAGTAGTGGAGCCCAGTTGGGACGATTGGGGATCTAGCAATTGGGGTTGTCTTCTTTTATTTTGGTTCTGTAGTCGGACCTTGATTGTATTCTGGATGATGTTTGTTTAACTTGTATTTGTGTCAAGTGGCGATTGTAAGCCCACTCTTTATCCCATTTCTTATTCAGTACATGGGATATGTGGAGATTACCCCTCTTGCGACAATCCTACCATGCGGCTATGCCTCTAAGTCATGCCCTGGCACGTGGGAGATATAGCCGCATTGTGGGTGTTACAAGTTGGTATCAGAGCTATCCCCGACTTAGGAGCCCCCTGCTCGATCGAATCACTGATGTTGTTGAGTATAGAACAAAATGTTTTGAGTCTTAGGATTTTCTATATCGGAGAGTAGAATTCTTTTTACTCCTCAGTCCCTTCGTCGCTCTAGTGATGCCTCCGGACGTAGAAGTTTTGACTTTTCTCTCCTCAAATTTCACACTTTTTTTAGGATCACACGGGTATCTTAGAATCGTTTTGATGGTTTTGTGACAAGAACATTGTTCTTGGTGCCTCCTGACATTTAGGGGTTGTGGTAGTGTCCCGGGGAGTTGAGCTCCGAGGTGTTGTCGTCACAATTTTATCGTTTCTGTTCTGGAATACCTGAGTTCGCCGACATCGAAAATCTCTTTTATGCAGTTGTTGGTGAGATAACCTCGACGCCACCCAGTACTGGGGCGGGAGTTCGATATTATTGCCATAACTCGTATAACGGATGCTTTTCGAAGGTTGAGGTACATGATTTCCGAAGGTTTCTTGGTTAGGTGTTGAAGGATGGATACAGCTAGATGTAGGAATTGTAAGTTTGGGTGAGATATTATGCTTCCCCTGTATCCCCAACACCTGATTGCATAACCAGAAAGTTTTGGGAGTTTATAAGTGGGAATTCAAGTAGCTCCTAGAATAACCTTTCCAACAGACACATGATACGATATGGGATCTATCATATGTTTGTTCCGGCTTATTCTGCAAGCCAATCCTTTGTTTTGTTTTGATTTGTGGTATTCGAGTTGCTTCAATGTCAAGTGTTGATTCCATACCTTTCCTAAGTGGTGTTCTCACACTTCTATGTGAATACCAATCCTTCTTGACCATCGAGGTTTTCATATCAATTCTTTCCAACCGGTGTCATTCTCTTCAAGATGATCCTATCATTTTTCACATCCGCAAGATCACCTCTCGGTTTTCCCCACATTGTTCGCTTCATCTGTCCCCAAGTTGCTTTTGTTTTCCCGCCCACCCACCCCTTTTTCTTCGAGGACTCGGATTTCTTAATCGAGTAACTTTGTATCGATGGGAAATCTCTCCATTCTTTTTTGTCAATGTTCTTATCCGGTGATTCTAAGGAAGATACTAACGGAGCTTCAAATTTATTATTCTTGATTATCTTTTCTTCTACTTTGGATTCAATTCAAGCTTTGTCAATCATATCTTTTCCTCGTTTCAAATGTTTTCTCATGCCGGTGCACCTGCTAATCATCCACTTCTCGCTATTCAATTGTTCCGGAGTGCTGAAGATATCTCAGAAGATTTGTGTCTCCATTATCAATCCGTTCAAGATATCTTGAGGTTGTTATCTCTTTTGAGCCATTTAATTCAACCGGTGCAATCTCTCTTCAAAAATCATTCAACGGTGTTTCTATTGAGTGGGCCCCAACCCACAAGTTTTTCCCAGGATCTTACGTGACTCTTCTATTTTCCCGGGGTTACTCTCAAATTCTTTTAGAAGTTTGACGTAGGAATGAATTATCATCAATCATATGTCTTTCTCCAACATCTTTCAAATTCCTTGATCGTTGGCTCAACCTCTTCGCTTTTGATTCTCCCGGAGTGTCTAAACAATTCTTAGTGGTGGTTCTCGTCATCATTCTCAACAATTGAAGACCAAAGAAGAGTTATTCCTCCAAATATTGCTCCATTCTCTTCAAGATTCATCGTTCTAGCTTGATGCCATCCTCTCATAATTGTTTTTGATTGTGAGAATTCTTTTCACCCATACGAAGCAATTCAGGATTCTTTTCAGTTCGATTCTCCGAAGGCCATCTTTTCAAACATTATTCATCCAAGCTTTCTGCTCTCGTTCTCCAAATTATACCGGTGCATCATTCAAGTATTATCTAATCAGCTCGGGTTCTCTTTGTTCACTTGTATCTAAATTCCCTCCAGTATCTTCATTCGTTCTCTAATTCTTCCTGGTGTTTCTTTATCTTTTCTTTGTTCATTTTCAATCCTTATGGTGGTTCGTTCAAGAGTTCTCTTCCTTGGTTATCATATCAATTCATTCGTTCTTTCCAAGCCAACCGGTGGTTCGTTGAAGACCTTTCCAATCCTTATCATTCCTTGTACATCTCGTTTCAACCGGAGTGTTTGCTTGTACTTCTTGTCCATTGTACCCCTTTTCTTATGTCTTTCAACCTACAAGGTTCTAATAATGTTCCTTGTTTCTCTTTTCTACCGGAGTGCTCTCAAATTCGTTCAACTCTGTTGTGTTCTTTCTTTCTTTCAAGTTTTCAACCTCTCAAAGTTCATCGGTTTCACTCTTTTGTCAAAGAAGCAACTTTGTTTGTCCTCTTCTCTTCCTCTTCCGCTTCCCTCCGGTGCCATCCTAGATCGCGGGACGAGAT
Source organism: Triticum aestivum (assembly GCF_018294505.1). Lineage (NCBI taxonomy): Eukaryota > Viridiplantae > Streptophyta > Magnoliopsida > Poales > Poaceae > Triticum > Triticum aestivum. Next base: position 275,493,624 of record NC_057797.1, on the reverse strand, counting down.
CCTCTTGTAGTGGTGGGGTGTTGTAACGCCCCGAGTTCGACGCGCCAGATGTCTCCCAGTTATTCGATGTTGTTGCCTTGTCATTGGTTTGCGTGTTGCATTCTTTCCATGTCATCATCCGCATTGCATCTGCATGTTTTCAAAACTTCCATCCGTCCGGGTTCCCCAGTTTCGTCCGTTGTCCGTTCCGAGCCCAAACACACTTGCATGCGCCCGCGACACGTCCGAAATAGTATTTTATAAGTGGCCGGAAAATGTTCTCGGAATGGGTTGAAAGTTGGCATGCGGTGTTGTTATGTTGCCAGTAGGTCGCCTGCCAAGTTTCATCGCATCCGGAGTCCATTTGACGCCCCAACGGTTAAATATAGCGGCATTATAGCCGGTCTATCGTCGGACGTTTCCGGTCTCCGGAAACGGTTGTCGGGTTGTTTTCTCTCTCCTCTCTTCTCAGATCATCTCTCTCTAGCATAGTCCACTACCTACTGCCAGGCCCAACCTAACCTCTCTTGTCAGCCCGTGGCTCTGCTCGCGCGTGCGTCCGAAAACTCCCCAAACCCAACCCGGACAGTCGTCACAGTTGGATCCGGATCATCCCCAAACATCCCTAAAACATCTCCCTTTTCTTATTTGGACTCCCTACCTATTTTTCCCAGCCGTCCGATTACGATCGTAGGGATGGATTAGCCACTAACCCAAAAATCCATCTGCTTTATATACCAGTCAAACCCTAGTTTTTAGGCTTGTCACATCCACCCTTCCCTTCCGCCGCCACCCGACCAACTCCCCTCTTCCTCGGGATCTCCCCCGCTCCAAATCAGCAGCTACCACCTTCCCCTCCTTGATTTTGCCACCGAACCAATATGACTCCTTCCTCCTCGGATCAGCCGCCGCTCCCCACCGTAGAGTCCCTCGTCGCCGGCCACCAAAGTTCTGCCCGCTAGCCAACGGAGGACCTCCTCACGCTCTCTGCTCCTTCGTGCCCGGGCAGCTTCATTGCAACCTCACCCTAGCCTCCTCCTCGACTTCACCTGACCGGTCACCACTGGGGAATAGCACCAGCAGATGGCCGCAACTCCTCCTTGTAGGTGCTTCGCCGCCTTGACGCCAGGCTCGGCCACCATCTCCGGCCGACCCTCCCTGTCCTGCCTCCGGTCCTTTGTTTTTTTCTAAAGATCATGTCTCCCTCTCTCTCTGATGCGTCATAGGACGAGCATCACCCTCGTCGAAGTCCAGCTACCGGACCAGCAGCGCCGCCCTGGCGCACCTCGATGTCGAGCACAAGCAGGGCCGGCCTCGTCCCGCTCCACTCCTCCTCTCATTTCCCTTCCCCGCCTTTTTCTCTCTCTCAGGTCTCTCACTACCGCCTCGTCTCGCAGGTTCGTCGTTGCCGTCTTCGGCAAGAACAGGACCCATAACAACATCCATGGCCGCCGCCGAGAGCCGTTGCCACCGCACCTCCGACCGGATCTGGACGTCTCATCATCTTTTGCTCGCTTACCCTTTCCCTCGTCGCTCCATCGTTCCACTACCTCGCAGGAGCCAAGCTGTCGCTGCTGCCAAGGCTCATGTGCACCATCGCTGCTCTGTTTTCCCGACGAGCAGAGGACGAGGCGCCCATTCGCCCGCGCCTCGGGTTGACCACGCCTTCGCCAAGTCCAGCGCCAGCTTGTGCCTGGGCCACCTCCCCTCTGTTCGTTGACCAAGCCTTGTGTAACACCCCGGATGTAACTTACCATATTTGTACTCTAACTCTTGCCATTTTCGGCTCTAAGTTATGAGATTTCCCCATGGTTGGGTTTTGTCTTCGTTTTGCATTTTGTTTATGTCATCATGTGCATCGCATTTGCATACGTGTTCGTCTCATGGATCCGAGCTTTTTCCCCGTTGTCCGTTTTGCAATCCGGTACTCCTACGTCCTCCGGCGCCCCCTTTTGTCTCTTTCCTTGTGCGGGTGTTAAACTTTCTCGGAATGGATCGAGATTTCCCAAGCGTCCTTGGTACACCACTGGTAGACCCCATGTCAAGTTTCATGCCATTTGGAGTCCGTTTGATACTCCAACGGTTAACCGGGGAACCATAAAGGCCTCATTTGTGTTGCAGCCCAACACCCCTCCAAAGTGGCCCAATAACCCTTCCAAACCTATACCATGTCCTCCGCTGTCGGATCACAATCATGTGGCCGAAAACTACACCTCATTTGGACACTCCCACCTGCTTCTATGTATAAATATGTCCTCCCCGTCCAAAAATTCAGGCGAAACCCTAGCTCCCCCTCTCCTTGTGCCGTCGTTCATGTCTGGATCCGACCGTATGCGTCCGCCACCGTGCCCGTCCAACCGCAGCGCGCTACCTGTCCGCCGCCGACCCCTGTGCCGCCGAGGCCGCCAGGCCAAGATCCGGCCCCCGCGGGCCCGTTCCCCGCCACCGCCGCCCGCGGGCGACCCCGTTGCTCCGCCGCCACCCGCTCCCCTCCGGTCTCCATGCCGCCCAGCTCCGGGCGTTGCCCCGGCCTCCGCCACTGCCGCCGACGCGCGTCACCGGCCGCCGCCCTCCGCCAACGCGACCTCGCCGGGTCCTCTCCTCCAACTCCGACGACCCCCTCCACTGCTCCGGGCGTCTCCCTCCTAAACTCCAACGTATTCCGGCGAGATCCACTCCGAAGAACCTCGAACCACACTTGCTAGATCTAGATCCAGATCCACGGTTGACCTCATTTTTCTCCACTAAGTCCTTTTCTGCTATATTTTGGAGCCCTGTTCAACATGCCATTACTCCTCAGCCATAGATCCGTTTTGCATGCATGATATTTCAAAATGTTCATCATGATGTGCTCTTCATTTTGTTCCATTGTGACCTGCTTGTTTGAGTCCATCTTGATGCCCAAATGACTGATGCAAGAGTGCTATAAAATGTTAGGTGCTGATTCTTAGCAGAGTATGAGATTTTGTCATTTTTGCTACAATTCTTGTGTGCTGCATATGGTCATGAGCTCTACATGTGTTTTGGGCTATGCCATGCGATCTTTACAGGGGTGTATGCCTTGTATTTTTGTGATCTTTGTGGTGACTAGCACATGCATGCAAAGTAGCTCTCTGAATCTGTTAACGAAACTTGCTATGTTTATATGGGTGCCATCATATCTTCTGATCCTTTTTGGCTCATGGTCAGTAAGGGACTTTTGTTCTATGGTTTGAGTAGATTCATTCCATGCCTTTGTTTGCTATGATCTGATCCTATAGCATGTTGTTTTCTTGCTCTAAACATAGCTTCCTGATGTTAATTCCTGACTTGTTAGTATTTTCACTAAGTCTGTGATGCTAATATCTTTTACATTGTTGCCATGCTTGTTTGAACCTATTCTAGTGTGTTTTAGCCATAGCTTAGTGTTCATATTTTGTCAAGCATCTTGAGTAGAACACTGCCATGTGCTTTGTTGCTATGTTAGAGGGCAGTGGCTTAGTTTCTTGTTGCATTTTAGATGGCATCGTGCTGTTAATCGCAGAATTGTGCCATTATTGTTCTACTTACCATTTGCAAACCGTGCATCTGATTCAGGTGATCTTTATATCGATTTCGACCGAAATCAACTCATCTTTCCAGCGGCATACTTGGTATGCCAAGTTGATTCCTGGTTCATTCTTTCCCTTTCGAAGCACGCATATGCATTGCATATCACATCCCGCATATCATGCCATGTTTTGCATCATGTTGCTTGCGCATTGCACCGTGGTTGATTGTTGTTTCCTTTGCTTGTGTTCTTGCTTTGGCTAGAGCCGGGAGACGATTACGTGATCGAGCAACCCGTTGAGTGTGCTTACGAGGATCAAGTTTTTGACAACTCGGAGAACTTTGCAGGCAAGATGACCATACCCTCGAAATCACTTCTATCTTTGCTTGCTAGTTGTTCACTCTTTTGCTATGTCGCGATACCTACCACTTGCTATATCATGCCTCCCATATTGCCATGTCAAGCCTCTAACCCACCTTTCCTAGCAAACCATTGTTTGTCTATGTTACCGCTTTGCTCAGCCCCTCTTATAGCGTTGCTAGTTCCAGGTGAAGATGGAGTTTGTTCCTTGATGGAACATGGATATTGTTGGGATATCTTTATTATATCTTGTTTACTTGAATGCATCTATATAATTGGTAAAGGGTGGAAGGCTCGGCCTTATGCCTCATGTTTTGTTCCACTCTTGCCGCCCTAGTTTCTGTCATACCAGTGTTATGTTCCTTGATTTTGCAATTCTTATGCGGTTGGGTTATAATGTGAACCCCTTGACAGTTCGCCTTGAATAAAACTCCTCCAGCAAGGCCCAACCTTGGTTTTACCATTTGGCACCTAAGCCTTTTTCCCTTGGGTTCCGCGGACTCAAGGGTCATCTTTACTTTAAACCCCCGGACCAGTGCTCCTCCGAGTGTTGGTAAAAACTAGAGCACCGTGCGGGGCCGTCCCTTGGCATCTTGGGTTATGTTGGCTCCTATACGCTTAGCTTATCCGATGTGCCCTGAGAACGAGATATGTGCAGCTCCTATCGGGATTTGTCGGCACAACGGGTGGTCTTGCTAGTCTTGTTTTACCATTGCTGAAATGTCTTGTAACTGGGATTCCGATTTTGATCGGGTCATCCTGAGAGAAGGAATATGCTTCATTGACCGTGAGAGCTTGTGATGGGCTAAGTTGGGACACCCCTGCAGGGTTTTGAACTTTTGAAAGCCATGCCCGCGGTTATGGGCAGATGGGGATTTCTTAATATCCGGTTGTAGAAAAAATTGACACTTAACTTAATTAAAATGAATCAACCACGTGTGTAGCCGTGATGGTCTCTCTTCGGCGGACTCCGGGAAGAGAACGCGGTCTCGTGTTATGCTTGAACGTTAGTACTTTCAGGATCACTTCTTGATCATTATATCTTCTCGACCGTGCTTTGCTTCTCTTCTTGCCCTCATTTGCGTAAGTTAGCCACCATATATGCTAGTGCTTGCTGTAGCTGCACCTCACTACCTTTCCTACCCATAAGCTTAAATAGTTTTGATCGCGAGGGTGTGAGATTGCTGAGTCCCCGTGAGTCACGGATACTTCCAAAAACTATGCAGGTGCCAATGATGCCAGTGCAGGGTACGTGACCGAACTCAAGTGGGAGTTCTACGAGGATTCGAGTTGTTACTATGTATCTTTTTCGGATGATCAGTAGAGGAGCCCAGTTGGGGTGATCGAGGCTGTAGCATTTGGGGTTGTCTTTCTTTATTTGGTTCCGTAGTCATACCTTGATTGTATTCTGGATGATGTAATGCTATTTTTATGTATTGTGTGAAGTGGCGATTGTAAGCCAACTCTTTATCCCTTCCTTATTCAGTACATGAGATGCGTAAAGATTACCCCACTTGTGACATGCCTACCATGCGGTTATGCCTCTAAGTCATGCCCTGAAGTCATGCCCCGACACGTGGGAGATATAGCCGCATCGTGGGTGTTACAAGTTGGTAATCAGAGCCTTCCCTGACTTATGGGCACCTGATCGAATCGCTGACGTTGTTGAGTCTAGAAAAATGTTTTGAGTCTTATAGGATTATATATATCGGAGAGTAGGATTATTTTTACTCCTCAGTCCCTTCGTCGCTCTAGTGAGGCCTCCTGACGTAGAGTTCTGACTCTTCTCTTCTCAAATTTCACAATTTTTTTGAATCACACGGGTATCTTGGAATCGTTCCGATGGTTTTGTGACGAGAACATTGTTCTTGGTGCCTCCTGACATTTAGGGGTTGTGGCAGTGTCCCGGGGAGTTGAGCTCCGAGGTGTTGCCGTCACAATTTTATCATTGCAGTTCTTGAATACCTGAGTTCGCCGACATCGAAAACCTCCTTTATGCAGTTGTTGGTGAGATAACTTCGACGCCACCCAGTACTGGTGAGGGAGTTCAGGAGTATTGCCATAACTCGTATAACGGATGCTTTTCAAAGGTTGAGGTAAATGATTTCCGAAGGTTTCTTGCTTATGTGTTGAAGGATGGATACAAGTGGATGTAGGATTTGCTAGTTTTGGGTGAGATATTATGCTTCCCCTGTATCCCCAACACCTGAGTGCATATCCAGAAAGTTTCGGGAGTTTCATAGGTGGGAATTCATGTAGCTCTAGTATTTCTTCCCGCAGATATTTGGTTTATGATTGGGTAATCCTTACCAATTATTTGTTCATATCCGTACCTTGTTCATTTATTCATCTACCTGTTGTCTAAGTGGCTTCCTCAACTTATGGAAGTGTGATGATTTACTTTGGAATTCATTCGTTCATTCTTGTTCGAATGTTAATGCTATATGTTGCAATTTCGATCCATTGATTCAGCTTGCATATATGTCTTTCAAGATGCTAACGGATGTCAACCTCTTTAGGATGGCTCCTCCAACGCGTTAGAATCCGGAACCACCGCCACCACCTCCACCTCCGGAGGCATGGTAAGCTGTCATGGCCGCCACCAAAGCAAACACTCAGATGCTTTCGCAACTATTGCAAGAGAGCAACCAAGGAAATTAAGGCGAAGGCAACAATCAAGCTCAGTTTGATACCCTCAATCAGTTCCTCGCAAACCAGCCGAAGTCCTTCAGTAACTGCGTCGAGGCCACGGACGCCGACGACTGGCTCGTGGATATCTGCAAACATTTTGAGTGTAGCAATGTCAGGCCTGAGGACTTTGTCAAGTTTTCTTCGTTCCAACTCAAAGACCAAGCCGCTGAGTGGTATCAGCAATACAAAGATTCCAGAGGAGGTCGTGTGATTACTTGGGATGATTCGCGCCGAGACTTCAAAGCTCACCACATTCGACAAAGTGTTGCTGAGAGTAAGCACAGGGAGTTCCGCAATCTCAAGCAAGGCAGCATGTCTGTTTACCAATACAACATCCTGTTTCAGAGGCTCGCTCGCTTCACTAAACAAGACGTCCCTGATGAGAAGAGCATGATTTATTGATTCAGAGGTGGCCTCAGAGAAGATCTACAACTAGCTCTCGTGCTTTTTGAGCCGACCAAGTATGATGAATTCTACAACATGGCACTAAAGCAAGAAGCTGCTCAGCTCAAGTGCAATGCTTCTAAGAAGAGAGTCAAGGATGCAGCTCCATCTTCTTCATCAACTCAAGTGGCAGCTAAGCAACAGAAGTTTTCGTTACCTCCTCCTCCTCCATTCCGCCAGCCTTATCAGCAGAAGAGTAAAGGTGGCAATGGATCTTCCCACCCACCCAACCCAGGCTATTAGAGCAAAGCGCAGTCTCATGCTCCAAGGTCAAGTGCTCCTTATCACCGGCCGCTCTCAGAGGTTACGTGCAACAAGTGTCAGTAGAAAAAGCACTATGCAAACAAATGCTTCAACCAAAGGTGTCTTCCGCCTCCTCCTCCTGTGAGATCTGCCAGCAACACAGTGGTCAAGTATAATCCCAAGCATGCTAAGGTCAACATGATGAACGCAGCTTAGGCAGAGGACTCTTTAGAAGTGATCATGGGTAACTTTCCAGTTAACTCTATTCCTATAAAAGTCCTTTTTGATACTGGTGCATCGCATTGTTTCATGTCAAGATCATTTGTTTCAAAGCATGACTTTGTTTTGGAAATGTTGGGTAAACCCATGGGAGTGGTTTCTCCGGCCAAGTCTATGAGGGCTACCACGATGATCCCGAATGTTTCTATCAAGATGGGTGACTATAGATTTCTGTCTTCTCCAATGGTCCTTGGCGACTCGGATATTGATCTAATTCTCGGCATGGACTGGCTTTCTAAGCACAAGGTTTAGCTTGATTGTGCTGCCAGGAAGATTCAATTGACACACTCATCTGAGGATGTGATCATCTATGCCGCTCGTGATGACACCATTCGACTGTTTTCTCACAATGAGAAGGGCGAGTTGAATGTCATCTCTCAGATTCCAGTCATTTGTGAATATCAAGACGTCTTTCCAGAAGAGCTTCCAGGAATGCCTCCTCACCGGCCAGTTGAATTCGTCATCGATCTTGAGCCTGGCATGGAACCTGTTTGCAAACGTCCTTACAAGCTTGGACCAGAAGAGTTGAAGGAGCTGAAGAAACAACTCGATGTACAAGAGCGTATGGGTCTGATCCAACCGAGTTCTTCTCCATGGGGTTGTGGTGTTCTTTTTGTCAAGAAGAAGGATGGCACGGACCGACTTTGTGTCGACTACCGTCCATTGAACAAGAAGACCATAAAGAACAATTACCCACTTCCCAACATCAATGAGCTATTCGAGCAACTCAAAGGTGCCCAAGTATTCTCCAAGCTTGACCTCCGTATGGGTTATCATCAGATTAGCATTCGTGAACAAGATATCCCCGAGACAACATTCAGAACAAGCTATGGTGTATCTCGCATGATGAACTTCATCTTCAACCCTTACACAAATGATTTCGTCTTGGTGTATCTCGATGACATCTTGGTCTTTTCCAAGAACAAGGAGGATCATGCCAAGCATTTGAGATTGGTGCTGGACAAACTCAGAGAACATCAATTCTATGTGAAGTTTTCAAAGTGTGAGTTTTTGCTCAATGAGGTTCTCTACCTTGGCCATATCATCTCCGCCAAGGGCATAGCTGTTAATCCTGAGAAGGTGTCTACAATTGTGAATTGGGAACTGCCTCAGAATGTCAAGCAGCTCCGCAGCTTTCTTGGGCTTGCAAGCTATTGTCAAAGATTCGTTGAGAATTTCTCTAAGATCGCGAAGCCTCTTTCCAACCTCCTCCAGAAGCATGTGAAGTATGTTTGGACGCCTGAATGTGACATGGCTTTCAACACCCTCAAAGAGAAGTTAGTCACAGCTCCAGTTCTGACTCCTCCTGATGAATCCAAACCATTCGAAGTTTTCTGTAATGCCTCCCTACAAGGTCTCCGTGCTGTGTTAATGCAAGAGAAGAAAGTTTTGGCATATACCTCTCGCCAGTTGAAGCCCAACAAAAAGAACTACGCCACTCACGACCTCGAGTTAGCGGTAGTTGTCCATGCTCTTTTAACATGGAGACATCTCTTGTTGGGAAAGAAAGTGGACATCTTCACTGACCGTAAGAGTCTCGAGTACATCTTCACTCAACCCAACCTCAACATCAGGCAGACTCGTTGGGTCGAAATGATTCAATAGTATAATTTGAGTATTGAATATACTCTAGGCAAGGCCAATGTCATTGCGGACGCTTTCAGCAGGAAGGCTTACTGCAACAACTTAATTCTCAAGCCCTTCCAACCGGATCTTTGTGAAGCTTTCCGCAAACTTAATCTCCATGTTGTTCCTGAAGGATTTCTTGCCAACCTCCAAGTCTCTCCTACTTTGGAAGACCAAATTCGTGAGGCACAACTTCTTCATGCAATGGTGAAGAAGGTGAAGAATGGGATTGCCAAGAGCCAACCCAAGTACAAGTACTATCGCCTTGTTGACAAAGATAATCTATTCTTCGAGGATCGAATTGTAGTTCCTAAGGGTGATCTACGTAAAGTCATTTTGAACGAGGCTCAAAATTCCATCCTATCCATTCATCCTGGAAGGACGAAGATGTACCATGACCTCAAGTAGTCGTATTGGTGGACGCGAATGAAGTGAGAAATTGCTCACTTCGTGAATGAATGTGATGTCTGCAGAAGAGTGAAGGAAGAACACCAACGACCAGCTGGTCTCCTCCAACCTCTTGCCATTCCAGAATGGATGTTTGACCATATTGAGATGGACTTCGTGACTGGATTTCCCCAAGTCCAAACGTGGAAATGATGCTATCTTTGTTGTCATCGACATGCTTACTAAAGTGGCTCATTTTCTTCCTATCAAAGAATCTATCATAGCAGCTCAGTTGGCAGAGCTATATACCTCCTGGGTTGTCTCCTTGCATGGCATTCCACAGTTGATATCTTTAGATCATGGAAGCATCTTTACTTCTAAGTTCTGGGACTCCTTCCAGAAGGCCATGGGCACCAACATTCGCTTCAGCACAGCCTTCCATCCTCAAACTAATGGACAAGTCGAGCGAGTCAATCAAATCCTTGAAGATATGCTTAGGGCTTGTGTCAATTCCTTCGGTATGAAATGGGAATATTGTCTTCCATATGTCGATTTCTCCTACAACAATAGCTTCCAAGCGAGTTCGGGCAAGGCTCCATTCGAGATTCTCTATAGCAAAAAGTGCCGTACTCCTCTTAATTGGTTAGAGACTGGTGAACGCCAACTTATTGGCAATGACTTAATCACAGAAGCTGAAGAAATGTGCAAAGTCATTCGTGAAAATCTCAAAGCCACGCAATCGCGCCAGAAGAGTTACTATGATAGCAACCATCATGACTTGGCTTTCGAGATCGGGGACCATGTCTACCTCTGCGTATCTCCAATGAAAGGTACTCGTCTCTTCGGTATCAAAGGGAAGCTTGCCCCTAGATGCGTGCGTCCTTTCAAGATCATTGGCAAACGAGGCGATCTCGCCTATCAACTTGAGCTTCCTCCCAACTTTGCAAATGTGCATGACGTGTTTCACGTGTCTCAGCTTCGCAAGTGCTTCAAGACACCTGACCGCACCATCAACTTCGAAGAGATTGATCTCCAAGAATACATGTCTTATCATGAGCATCCCGTTGCTATTCTTGAAGAAACTGAGCGCAAGACTCGCACCAAGTCTATCAAATTCCTGAAAGTGAAGTGGTCACATCATTCCGACTGAGAAGCCACCTGGGAACGTGCGGACCACCTCCGCCCGAATATCCGGAGTTCTTTCAGTCCTAGATCTTGGGACGAGATCCTTTTGTAGTGGTGGAGCGTTGTAACACCTCGGATGTAACTTACCATATTTGTACTCCAACTCTTGCCATTTTCGGCTCTATGTTATGCGATTTCCCCGTGGTTGGGTTTTTTCTTATTTTTGCATTTTGTTCATGTCATGCATATCATATTATGTCATCATGTGCATCACATTTGCATACGTGTTCGTCTCATGCATTCGAGCTTTATCCCCGTTGTCCGTTTTGCAATCCGGCACTCCTACGTCCTCCGACGCCCCCTTTTGTCTCTTTTCATGTGCGGGTGTTAAACTTTCTCGGAATGGGCCGAGATTTGCCAAGCAGCCTTGGTACATCACCGATAGACCGCCTGTCAAGATTCGTGCCATTTGGAGTCTGTTTGATACTCCAATGGTTAACAGGGGAACCGTAAAGGCCTCGTGTGTGTTGCAGCCCAACACCCCTCCAAAGTGGCCCAATAACCCTTCCAAACCTATCCCATGTCCTCCGCCGTCGGATCACGATTGCATGGCCGAAAACTACACCTCATTTGGACACTCCCACCTCCTTCTATGTATAAATATGTCCTCCCCATCCTAAAATTCGGGCGAAACCCTAGCTCCCCCTCTCCTCGTGCTGCCGGACACGTCCAGATCCGGCCGACGCGTTCGCCGCCGCACCCGTCCAACCGCAAAGCGCCACCTGTCCGCCGCCGACCTGCACACCGCCGAGGCCCGCCGGGGCCAGATTCGGCCCCCGCGGGCCCAATCCCTGATGCCGCCGCCCGCGGGCGATCCCGCCGCTCCGCCGCCGCCCGCTCCCCTCCGGTCGCCGTGCCGCCCAGCTCCAGTCGTTTCCCCGGCCGCCTCCACTGCCGCCAACCCGCGTCACTGTCCACCGCCCTCCACCGACGCGACCGTGTTGGGTCCTCTCCTCCAATTCCAGCGACTACCGGATCCGGTGACCCCCTCCACTGCTCCGGGCGTCTCCCTCCTCAACTCCGACGTATTCCGGCGAGATCCACTCCGGCGAACCTCGAACCGCGCATGCCAGATCTGGATCCAGATCCTTGGTTGACCTTGTTTTTCTCCACTAAGTCCTTTTCTGCTATATTCTGGAGCCCTGTTCAACATGCCATAACTCCTCATATTTAGATCCGTTTAGCATGCATGATATATCAAAATGTTCACCATGATGTGCTCTTCATTTTGTTCCATTGTGACTTGCTAGTTTGAGTCCATCTTGATGCCCAAATGATTGATGCAAAAGTGCTAGAAAATGTTAGGCGCTGATTCTTAGCAGAGTATGAGCATTTGTCATTTTTGCTACAATTGTTGTGTGTTGCATATGGTCATGAGCTCTACATGTGTTTTGGGCTATGCCATGAGATCTTTACAGGGGTGTATGCCATGTATTTTTTGGTCCTTGTGGTGACTAGCACATGCATGCAAAGTAGCTCTCGTGATACTGCTGATTTCAGAGACTTAGAATTTCACCAAGTCATTTCCCTGCTGTTATTTTTATGCCATGTATTTATGTTGCTACAGTGAGATCCATACTTCTTTTGAGTATGTTCAGTAATGATGATTTCAACATATGGTTGTGCTATATCCATCCATGCCCCTATTTGCATTTATGGAGTTCCCTAGCATGACTTAATCTTGCTCTACTTTTGCTATAAAATGTTCCTGGCAGATTGTTTACATGTTAATCAATTTTGCCATGGTTGTTGTAGTTTTTTCAAGCATGCCATAAACTTGTTCTTTCAATTGTTAGCTTCTTGAACATGCCATCTTGCTGATGCTATGCTTATCTTGTCATGCAATGCCTTGTGGTGACTGAATCGAGCTCGCAAAGAGGGCTTCATAATTCTGTTTTTGCCATGCCCAGTTTTCTGCTAAGTCTAAATCTGTTAACGAAATTTTCTATGTTTACATGGGTGCCATCATATCTTCTGATCCTTTTTGACTCATGGTCAGTAAGGGACTTCTATTCTATTCTTTGAGTAGATTCATGCGATGCATTTGTTTTCTATGATCTGATCCTGTAGCATGTTGTTTGCTTGCTCTAAACATTGCTTCCTGATGTTAATTCCTGACATGTGATGCTGATATCTTTTGCACTTTTGCCATGCTTGTTTGAACATGTTCTAGTGTGTTTTATCCGTAGCTCAGTGTTCATATTTTTTCAAGCAATTTGAGTATATCACTTCCATGTGATTTGTTGCTATGTTAGAGTGCAATAGCTTAGTTTCTTGTTGCATTTTAGATGGCATCGTGCTGTTAATCGTAGAATTGTGCCATTATTGTTTTGCTTGCCATTTGCAAACCGTGCATCCGATTCCGGTGATGTTTATATCGATTTCGACCGAAATCAACTCATCTTTCCAGCAGTGCACTTGGTTTGCCACGTTGATGCTTGGTTCATTCTTTCCCTTCCGAAGCACGCATATGCATTGCATATCTCATCCTGCATATCATGCCATGTTCTGCATCATGTTGCTTGCGCATTGCACCATGGTTGATTGTTGTTTCCTTTGCTAGTGTTCTTGCTTTGGATAGAGCCGGGAGATGATTACGTGATCGAGGAACCCGTTGAGTATGCTTACGAGGATCAAGTTTTCATCAACTCGGAGAACATTGCAGGCAAGATGACCATAGCCTTGAAATCACTTCTATCTTTGCTTGCTAGTTGTTCCATTTCCTCCAGCAAGGCCCAACCTTGGTTTTACCATTTTCCACCTAAGCATTTTTCCCTTGGGTTCCGCGGAGTCAAGAGTCATCTTTATTTTAAACCCCGGGCCAGTTCTCCTCTGAGTGTTGGTCCAAACTAGAGCACTGTGCGTGGCCATCCCTTGGAAACTTGGGTTATGTTGGCTCCTGTACGCTTATCTTATCCGGTGTGCCCTGAGAACGACATATGTGCAGCTCCTATCGGGATTTGTCGGTATAGCGGGTGGTCTTGCTGACTTGTTTTACCATTGTCGAAATGTCTTGTAACCGGGATTCCGAGTCTGATCGGGTCGTCCTGGGAGAAGGAATATCCTTCGTTGACCGTGGGAGCTTGTGGTGGGCTAAGTTCGGACACCCCTGCAGGGTTTTGAACTTTCAAAAGCCATGCCTGCGGTTATGGGAAGATGGTAATTTGTTAATATCCGGTTGTAGAAAACTTGACACCTAACTTAATTAAAATGAATCAACCGCGTGTGTAGCCGTGATGGTCTCTTTTCGGTGAAGTCCGGGAAGAGAACACTGTCTCGTGTTATGCTTGAACGTTAGTAGTTTCAAGATCACTTCTTGATCATTATAGCTTCTCGACCGTGCTTTGCTTCTCTTCTCTCCCTGATTTGCGTAAGTTAGCCACCATATATGCTAGTGCTTGTTGCAGCTCCACCTCACTACCTTTCCTACCCATAAGCTTAAATAGTTTTGATCACGAGGGTGTGAGATTGTTGAGTCCCCGTGACTCACAGATAGTTCCCAAAACAGATGCAGGTGCTGATGATGCCAGTGCAGGGGACGCGACCGAACTCAAGTGGGAGTTCGACGAGGATTCGGGTCGTTACTATGTGTAACACCCCGGATATGCTTTACCCAATTTGTACTCCAACTCTTGCCGTTTCCGGCGTTAAGTTATTTTATTTTCTCGGGTTCGGGTCTTTGTCTCCGTGTGTTTTTATCATTGTCATGCATCTCATATCATGTCATCATGTGCATTGCATTTGCATACGTGTTCATCTCTTGCATTCGAGCATTTTCCCCATTGTCCGTTTTGCATTCCGTCGCTTCGTTCTCCGGTGGTCATTTCTACCTTTCTTTCGTGTGTGGGGATTAAACATTTCCGGATTGGACTGAGACTTGCCAAGTGGCCTTGGTTTACTACCGGTAGACCGCCTATCAAGTTTCGTACCATTTGGACTTCGTTTGATGCTCCAACGGTTAACCGAGTGACCGAAAAGGCCTCGTGTGTGTTGCAGCCCAACACCCCTCCAAGTTGCCCCAAAACCCATCAAAACCCTCTCCATCATCTAGAGCGTTTGATCACGATCGCGTGGCCGAAAACCGCACCTCATTTGGACTCTCCTAGCTCCCTCTATGCCTATAAATAGGCCCCCCTCCTCAAATCTCGGATCTCCTCTCTCTAACCCTAAAAATATCTCCTCCGCCGCGCCAGACATTGCCCGTCCGGCCGGACACGTCGTCGGCCGTCCCCTCGTCCTCTCCCGTTGTGCCATGTGGCAGCCGCTGGCCGCCCCCGCGCCGAGGCCCGGGGAGTCCACGGTGGGCCCTCCCGGCCCGTTCCTCCGCCGCTGAGGCGCCTCGCCTCCCGCCGCCTCCTTCCCCGAGGCCAGCGACCCGGTCCACCGCGCCGGCCACCACCTCGCTGTGCCGCCACACCGGCCGGCGCACCGACCCCGCCGCCCCTGGCTGGCAACCACCGCCGCCGCTCCACCCGCCTCGGGCCGCCGCCTTCTACTCTGGCGTCCGCTTCCTCCGGCCGGCGAGCCCCTCCACTCCGGCGCCCCGCGACAACTCCGGCGAGACATGACACTGTTCCGGCGAGTTCTTTAGCTCCGACCGGCCATCCTCGACATCCGCGCCAGATCTGGATCGGAGATCCCGTTTGGGTTGACTTTTGCCCCGAAACCCTAGCTCATATGCTCCTGTTCATTGCATCGTAACTTTGCATCCGTAGCTCCGTTTTGGGCATATAGCATATCAAAATGTTCACCTCAGAGAGTACATAATTTCATCTCATTGCATCATTTTCATTTGAGTTTATCTTGATTCCTGAAATGCTGTTAGAAGAGGGCTACTTGAGATAATTGTCAGATGTGCTACTCCATTTAGTTATTTGTCATTTTTGCCATGATTATTGTGTGCATGATATGCCCATGAGTTCTACATATGTTTTGTTAAGGGTTTTGCCATCTTTCCAGAGGTGCAACCCATGTATTTTTGTGATGTGTGTGGTGACTAGCACAAGCTTGCAAAGTGAGGCACTTGGTATTTCTGATTTCAGGGACTTAGCAATTCCATTAAGTCCTTGAGCTGTTTATCTCATGTTGCCATATGTTCATGTTGTTTCCTAGTGATCTGTGCCTCTTTTGAGGATGATTAGTAAGGATGTTTTGTTAATCTTGTAGTGCGCTATCCATCCATGTCTTTGTTTGCAATAATTGAGCACCCTAGCTTGAGTTAATCAAGCTCTACTTTTGCTACTTCATGAATCTGGGCAGATTGTCTACTTGTTAGCGATTTTGCCGATGATGCTGTAGTTGATCCGTGCATGCTATGCTATTGTTCTTGCCATGTCTAGCTTGCATTTTGTGTATTCTTGGTGGGTGTATTCTTAGATTATCATGACTTGCTCCGTAGTGAGTGCATCTAGCTCGTAAACATGCCTACTTGATATTTGTTTTCAGCATGCTCCAGTTTTCACCATGTCTGTGATCTGATTATGTTTTTGCCATGTTCACATGCTTTCAATTGTATTTTCTGATCCCTTTTGGCTCAAGGTCACTAAGGGACTTTTGTTAAGCTCTTTGAGTAGCTCCATGACATGCTTTACTTTGCCATGTTGAGGTCCTGTAGCATATTGTTTTCATGCTCCGAAGAGTGCTATCTGATCTGAAATTCCAGACAAGTGTTAATCTCACCAAGTCTGAGATCAGTTTACCATATGCATTTTTGCCATGCTTGTTTGAACCTGTTAATGGATGAATTGGCCATAGCTCGGTGCTAGACTTCTGTTAAGCATCATGAATGCATCCCTGCCATGTATTTTTATGCCATGTTTGGGTGCTGTAGCATGTTCATGTTGTTGCATTTAGACGACTACTTGCTGTAAATCGCAGAACGTGGTCATATTTGAATTGCTTGCCATTTCCAAACCATAACTCCGATTCTGGCGTTCTTTATATCGCTTTCAAGCGATTTCATCTCATCTTTCCAGTGGCACACTTGTATTTCCATGTTGAGGCCAGGTTCACGCTTTCCCTGGCAAATCTTGCATTTGCATCCCGCATCGCATCCTGCATAGCATACCATCTTTGCCTCATATTGTTTGAGCCTTGCACGTGGTTGATTGTGTTCCGTTTGCTTGTTTGTCTTGTTTGGGTAGAGCCGGGAGACGAGTTCGCTAACCAGGAGCCCGTTGAGTTTTCTTTCGAGGATCCAGTCAACTCTGACAACTTTGCAGGCAAGATGATCATACCCTCAAAATCACTACTATCTTTGCTTTGCTAGATGCTCGCTCTTTTGCTATGCCAATGCTACGATGCCTACCACTTTCTTTCAAGCCTCCCAAATTGCCATGTCAAACCTCTAACCCACCATGTCCTAGCAAACCGTTGATTGGCTATGTTACCGCTTTGCTCAGCCCCTCTTATAGCGTTGCTAGTTGCAGGTGAAGATTGGAGACCGTTCCTTGTTGGAACATTATTTACTTGTTGGGATATCATTATATTGCCATGTTATCTTAAGGCATCTATGTACTTGGTAAAGGGTGGAAGGCTCGGCCTCTCGCCTAGTGTTTTGTTCCACTCTTGCTGCCCTAGATTCCGTCATATCGGTGTTATGTTCCCGGATTTTGCGTTCCTTACGCGGTTGGGTTATAATGGGAACCCCTTGATAGTTCGCCTTGATTAAAGCTTTTTCAGCAATGCCCAACCTTGGTTTTACCATTTTCCACCTAGCCTCTTTTTCCCTTGGGTTTCTGGAGCCCGAGGTTCATCTTATTTTAGCCCCCCCCCCGGGCTAGTGCTCCACTAAGTGTTGGTCCCACCAAGCGATGTCCGGGGCTACCAGGGGCAACTCTGGGCTGGCCTACCCGACGTCTTGCTCATCCGGTGTGCCCTGAGAACGAGATATGTGCAGCTCCTATTAGGATTTGTCGGCACATCTGGGTGGTGTTGCTCGATTTGTTTTAACCTGTCGAAGTGTCTTGAAGAACCGAGGTACCGAGTCTGATCAGAACGTCTCGGGAGGAGGTCTATTCCTTCGTTGACCATGAGAGCTTGTCATGGGCTAAGTTGGGACTCCCCTGCAGGGATTTGAACTTTCGAAAGCCGTGCCCGCGGTTATGGGAAGATGGGAATTTGTTAATTTTTGGTTGTAGATAACTTGAACCTTAACTTAATTAAAATGAATCAACAGTGTGAGTTACCATGATGGCCTCTTCTCGGCGGAGTCCAGGAAGTGGACACGATGTTGGAGTAATGCTTGCGCAGGTTGCCCTCTAGTTTCTCGCTCGCGCTTTGCCTCCTCTTCTCGCTCTCTTTTGCGAACAGGATAGCCACCATATATGCTAGTCATTTGCTGCAGCCCCACATATATTTACCATGCCTTACCTATTAAGCTCAAATAGTCTTGATCACGAGGGTGCGAGATTGCTGAGTCCCTGTGGCTCACAGATTACTATTACACCAGATGCAGGGCCTGATGATTCCGCTCTAGGTGACGCGCTTGAGCTCAAGTGGGAGTTCGATGAGGACTCTCAACGATACTATGTTTCTTTTCCTGATGATCACTAGTGGTGCCCAGTTGGGGGAGATACGTGGGACCGTGTCGCATGTTGGTTTATCTTTTATTTTGGCGCCGTAGTCGGGCCATGAGTGTTTGAATGATGTAATGTTATTTATGTTCTTGATTGACGCGGCGAGTGTAAGCCAACTATGTATCTCCCCTTTATTATTTATATTACATGGGATGTTGTGATGATTGCCTAACTTGCGACATTGCTTTCAATGCGGTTATATCTCTAAGTCATGCCTCGACACGTGGGAGCTATAGCCGCATCGAGGGCGTTACAAGTTGGCAATCAGAGCCTTCCCCGACCTTAGGAGCCCCATTGCTTGATCGTTATTAGCGGCCGAGTTGTGTCTAGAAAAATGTTTTGAGTCATTTAGGAATTATATATCGGAGAGTTTAGGAATTCTTTTTACTTCCCAGTCTCCTCATCGCTCTGGTAAGGCATCCTGACGTAGAGTTTTGACTCTTCTCTTCTCAAATTTCACTAAAAAAAATTTAGGATCACGCGGGTATCTTGGAATCGTTCCCATGGTTTTATGACGAGAACATTGTCTTGGTGCCTCCTGTCAGTGGTTTTGTGGAAGTGTCCCGGGGAGTTGAGCTCTGAGATGTTGTCATCATAATTTTATCGTTGCAGTTCTCGAATACCTGAGTTTAGTACGCTGACATCGAAAATCTCTTTTATGCAGTTCATTGGTGAGATAACCTCGACGCCACCCAGTACTGGGGCGGGAGTTCGGGAGTATCACCATAACTTGTATAACGGATGCTTTTCGAAGGTTGAGGTAGATGGTTTCCGAAGTTTTTTCTCGGTTATGTGTTGAAGGATGGATACAGCTGGATGTAGGAATTGTTAGACTTGGGTGAGATATTATGCTTCCCCTGTATCCCCAATACCTGATTGCATAACCGGAAAGGTTCGGGAGGTTCATATGTGGGAATTCTAGTAGCTCTAGTTCTTCTTCCACGGATATTGATTTGAGATTGGGATTTCTTACCGAGTATTAGTTCTTGATCCATACCTTGTTCATTTATTTCACTACCTAAATTCTAAGTGGCTTCTCAATTTATGGATATGTGACCATTTCAAGAGGAATGCATTCGTTCATTTTGTTCGGATGTGAAGACTATATGTTGCAATTTTCATTCCGTTGGATTCAGCTTCAAATTTTGTCTATCAATGTGCTAATGGATGTCAACCTCTTCGGGATGGCTCCTCCAACGCACACGACTCCGAATCAGGATCCACCACCACCTCCCCCTCCTTCGGAGGCATGGCAAGCTGTGATGGCCGCAACCAATGCAAACACACAGTTGATCATGCAAATTCTCCAAGAGCGCAATCAAGGCAACCAAGGGAACCAAGGCAACAATCAGAATCACTTTACTACACTCAACCAGTTCCTTGCTAACGGGCCAAAGACTTTCAACAATTGTGTTGAGGCAACCGATGCTGACGATTGGCTCGCGGATCTGTGCAAGCATTTTGAGTGCAGTAACGTCAGGCCTGAGGACTTTGTCAAGTTCCCTTCCTTCCAACTCAAAGATCAAGCTGCAGAATGGTTCCAGCAGTACAAGTATTCCAGAGGTGGACGTGTTATTACCTGGGATGAATTCCGTCAAGATTTTAGAGCTCATCATATTCCTTAGAGCGTGGTTGAAAGCAAGCGTGAGGAATTCCGCAACCTGAAGCAAGGCTCTTTGTCTGTCTATGACTACAACAAGTTGTTCCAGAAGCTCGCCCGCTTTGCCAAGCAGGACGTACCTGATGAGAAGAGCATGATATACCAATTCAGGGGTGGTCTCAGAGAAGAAATTCAGCTAGCTCTTGTTCTCTTCGAGCCCTTGAGGTACGATGAGTTCTACAACATGGCATTGAAGCAAGAGGCCGCTCAACTGAGTTGTGATGCTTCCAAGAAGCGAGTCAGAGATGCTACTCCTTCTTCCTCTACTCAAGTGGCCAAGCAGCAGAAGTATTGGCTTCCTCCTCCTCTGTTTCGTCAGCCGTATCAGCAGAAGAGCAAAGGTGGAAGTGGTTCTTCCCACCCACCCAACCCTGGCTTTCAGAACAAGACTTCGTCTCAAGCTCCAAGATCGAGTGCTCTGTATCACCGTCCGCTTTCAGAGGTCACGTGCAACAAGTGCCAACATAAGGGTCACTATGCCAACAAGTGTCTCAACCAGAGGCGTCTCCCTCCTCCTCCTCCTGTGAGATCGGCAAGTACAGCTGTGGTCAAGCATAACCCCAAGTACGCCAAGGTCAATATGGTGAATGCAGCTCAGGCAGAGGATTCATCATATGTCATCATGGGTAACCTTCCTGTTAATGATATTCCTGCAAGAGTTCTTTTTGACACTGGTGCATCTCATTGTTTCATGTCGAGACCTTTTGCATCTAAGCATGATTTTGTTACTCAAGTGTTGTCGAAACCGTTGGCTATTGTTTCTCCGACCCGTCAAATGACATCTCGAGTATGCGTTCCGGATGTTACAATCACTTTGGGTGACTATAAGTTCTTTTCCTCTCCAAATGTTCTTGGTGACTCGGATATTGTTCTTATTCTCGAAATGGATTGGCTTTATAAGCACAAGGCGCATCTTGATTGTGCTGCCAGGCAGATTCAATTGACTCATTCGTCTGAGGATGTAATAGTCTTTGCCGCTCGTGATAATAACATCCGTCTGTTTTCTCTCAATGAGAAGGGTGAACTGGATGCGATCTCGCAAATTCCAGTCGTTTGCGAATATCAAGACGTCTTTCTAGAAGAGCTTCTAGGAATGCCTCCGCACCGGCCAGTTGAATTCGTTATTGATCTTGAGCCCGGTACGGAACCTCTGTGCAAGCGTCCTTACAAGCTCGGACCTGAAGAGTTGAAGGAGCTGAAGAAGTAACTCGATATTCAAGAAAGAATGGGTCTCATCCGGCCTAGTTCTTCTCCGTGGGGTTGTGGTGTTCTTTTTGTGAAGAAGAAGGATGGAACGGACCGACTTTGTGTTGATTACCGTCAATTGAACAAGAAGACTATCAAGAACAAATACCCACTTCCCAACATCAATGAGCTGTTCGAACAACTCAAAGGTGCCCAAGTATTCTCCAAGCTTGATCTCTGTATGGGTTATCATCAGTTTTGAATCCGTGAGCAAGATATCCCCAAGACGGCTTTCAGAACAAGCTATGGTTCATATGAATACACTGTCATGTCTTTTGGCCTCGGCAACGCTCCTCCGACGTTCTCTTGCATGATGAACTTCATCTTCAACGCCTACACCAATGACATTGTTTTGGTCTATCTCGACGACATTCTGGTTTTCTCGAAGAACAAGGAAGATCATGCCAAGCACTAGCGTTTGGTACTCGATAAGCTAAGGGAACACAAGTTCTACGCCAAGTTCTCCAAGTGCGAATTTTGGATCGATGAGGTTCTTTATCTTGGTCATATCATCTCTGCCAAGGGCATTGCGGTGAATCCTGAGAAGGTGTCTACAATTGTGAATTGGGAACCTCTGCAGAACGTGAAGCAACTCCTAGCTTCCTCGGTCTCGCAAGCTACTGTCGAAGATTCATCGAAAACTTTTCTAAGATCGCGAAGCCTCTCTCAAATCTTCTCCAAAAGCACGTCAAGTACATTTGGTCTCCGGAGTGTGACATTGCTTTCAACACTTTGAAAGAGAAATTGATCACTGCTCCAGTTCTGACTCCGCCTGACGAATCCAAGCCGTACGAGGTCTTTTGTGATGCCTCTCTCCAAGGTCTTGGCGCAGTATTGATGCAAGAGAAGAAAGTTGTTGCTTATACCTCTCGCCAGTTGAAGCCCAATGAGAAGAACTACCCCACTCATGATCTCGAGTTGGCGGTAGTTGTGCATGCTCTTTTGACTTGGAGACATCTCTTATTGGGAAGAAAAGTGGACATTTTTACTTATCACAAGAGTCTCAAGTACATCTTCACTCAGCCTAATCTCAACCTCAAGCAAACTCGATGGGTCGAAATGATTCAAGAGTATAATCCGAGTATCGAGAATACTCCAGGCAAGGCCAATGTGATTCCTGACGCATAGAGCAGGAAGGCTTATTGCAACAGTCTTATTCTCAAGCCTTATCAACCCGAGCTTTGTGAAGCTTTCTGCAAACTCAATCTGCAAGTTGTTCCTCAAGGTTTCCTCGCCATCGTTCAAGTCTCTCCTACCTTGGAATACCAGATTCGCCAAGCTCAACTTCTTGATGCTATGGTGAAAAAGGTGAAGATTGGGATTGCCAAGGGTCAACCCAAGTACAAGTGCTACCGCCTTGATGACAAGGACACTCTCTTCTTCGAGGATCGCATTGTTGTACCCAAAGGTGAACTTCGTAAAGTGATCATGAACGAGGCTCACAATTCTCTCCTCTCCATCCACCCTGGGAGCACGAAGATGTATCAGGACCTCAAGAAGACTTATTGGTGGACTCGAATGAAGCGCGAGATTGCTCAATTCGTGAATGAGTGTGATGTCTGCAGAAGAGTGAAGGTAGAACACCAAAGGCCAGCTGGTCTCCTCCAACCTCTTGCCATTCCAGAATGGAAGTTTGACCACATTGAGATGGACTTTGTGACTGGGTTTCCAAAGTCCAAGCGTGGCAATGATGCTATATTCGTTGTCATCGACAAACTCACCAAAGTGGCTCACTTTCTGCCTATCAAAGAGTCAATCACTGCAGCTCAATTGGCGGAACTCTATACCTCTCGAATTGTCTCTCTGCATGGTATTCCACAAGTGATCTCTTCAGACCGTGGCAGCATCTTTACCTCCAAGGTTTGGGATTCTTTTCAGAAGGCCATGGGCACCAACATCCGCTTCAGCACAGCTTTCCATCCTCAAACTAGCGGTCAAGTCGAGCGTGTCAACCAGATTCTTGAAGATATGCTCAGGGCTTGTGTGATCTCCTTCGGCATGAAGTGGGAGGATTGTCTTCCTTATGCTGAATTCTCCTACAACAACAGTTTTCAAGCAAGTTCGGGCAAGGGCCCATTTGAAATTATGTATGGCAGGAAGTGCCGTACCCCTCTCAACTGGTCCGAAACCGGTGAACGTCAGCTTTTGGGTAATGACTTAATCACAGAGGCAGAGGAAATGTGCAAAGTCATTCGAGATAACCTCAAAGCAGCCCAATCCCGCCAGAAGAGCTACTATGACAGTAAGCACCGTGATTGGGCTTTCGAGATTGGAGATCATGTTTACCTCCGCGTCTCTCCTATGAAAGTTACTCGTCGCTTCGGTATCAAAGGGAAGCTTGCCCCTAGATACATGGGACCTTTCAAGATTGTCAGCAAGAGAGGCGACCTCGCCTATCAACTCGAGCTTCCTTCAAACTTTGCAAATGTTCATGATGTGTTCCATGTCTCTCAGCTTCGAAAGTGCTTCAAGACTCCTGACCGCACCGTCAACTTCGAGGACATTGAGCTCCAAGAAGATCTCTCTTATCGTGAGCACCTAGTTGCTATTCTTGAAGAGACTGAACGCAAGACTCACAACAAGTCAATCAAATTTCTCAAAGTCAAGTGGTCACACCATTCCGACCGTGAAGGTACCTGGGAACACGAGGATCACCTCCGTTCTGAGTACCCGGCGTTCTTTCAGTCCTAGATCTCGGGACGAGATCCTTTCATAGTGGTGGAGTGTTGTAACACCCCAGATATGATTTACCCAATTTGTACTCCAACTCTTGCCGTTTCCGGCGTTAAGTTATTTTATTTTCTTGGGTTCGGGTCTTTGTCTCCGTGTGTTGTTATTGTTGTCATGCATCTCATATCATGTCATCATGTGCATTGCATTTGCATACGTGTTCATCTCTTGCACTCGAGCATTTTCCCCGTTGTCCGTTTTGCATTCCGGCGCTTCGTTCTCCTCCGGTGGTCATTTCTACCTTTCTTTCGTGTGTGGGGATTAAACATTTCTGGATTGGACCGAGACTTGCCAAGCGGCCTTGGTTTACTACCGGTAGACCGCCTGTCAAGTTTCGTACCATTTGGACTTCGTTTGATGCTCCAACGGTTAACCGAGGGACCGAAAAGGCCTCGTGTGTGTTGCAGCCCAACACCCCTCTAAGTTGGACCAAAACCCACCAAAACCCTCTCCCTCATCTAGAGCATTCGATCACGATCGCGTGGCCGAAAACCGCACCTCATTTGCACTCTCCTAGCTCCCTCTATGCCTATAAATAGGCCCCCCTCCTCAAATCTCGGATCTCCTCTCTCTAACCCTAAAAATATCTCCTCCGCCGCGCCGGACATTGTTCGTCCGGCCGGACACGTTCGCCGCTGTCCCCTCGTCCTCTCCCATCACGCCACGTGGCAGCCACCGGGCGCCCCCGCGCCAAGGCCCGGGGAGCCCACGGCAGGCCCTCCCGGCCTGTTCCTCCGCCGCCGAGGCGCCTCGCCTCCCGCCGCCTCCTTCCCCGAGGCCGGCGACCCGGTCCACCGCACCAGCCACCACCTCGCCGTGCCGCCGCACCGGCCGGCGCACCGACCACGTCGCCCGGCGCCCTGCCACCCCTGGCCGGCAACCACCGCCGCCGCTCCACCCGCCTCGGTCCGCCACCTTCTACTCCGGCGTCCGCTCCCTTCGGCCGGCTAGCCCCTCCACTCCGGCGCCCCGCGACAACTCCGGCGAGACACGACACTGTTCTGGCGAATTCTTCAGCTCCGGCCGGCCATCCTCGACATCCGCGCCAGATCTGGATCTGAGATCCCGTTTGGGTTGACTTTTGCCCCGAAACCCTTGCTCATATGCTCCTGTTCATTGCATCGTAACTTTGCATCCGTACCTCCGTTTTGGGCATATAGCTTATCAAAATGTTCATCTCAGAGAGTACATCATTTCATCTCATTGCATCATTTTCATTTGAGTTCATCTTGATGCCCGAAATGCTCCATTTAGTTATTTGTCATTTTTGCCATGATTATTGTGTGCATGATATGCCCATGAGTTCTACATATGTTTTGTTAAGGGTTTTGCCATCTTTCCAGAGGTGCAACCCATGTATTTTTGTGATGTGTGTGGTGACTAGCACAAGCTTGCAAAGTGAGGCACTTGGTATTTCTGATTTCAGGTACTTAGCAATTCCACTAAGTCCTTGAGCTGTTTATCTCATGTTGCCATATGTTCATGTTGTTTCCTAGTGATCTGTGCCTCTTTTGAGGATGATCAGTAAGGATGTTTTGTTAATCTTGTAGTTCTCTATCCATCCATGTCTTTGTTTGCAATTATTGAGCACCCTAGCTTCAGTCAATCGAGCTCTAATTTTGCTACTTCGTGAATCTGGGCAGATTGTCTACTTGTTAGCGATTTTGCCGATGATGTTGTAGTTGATCCGTGCATGCTATGCTATTGTTCTTGCCATGTCTAGCTTGCATTTTGTGTATTATTGGTGGGTGTATTCTTAGATTATCATGACTTGCTCCGTAGTGAGTGCATCGAGCTTGTAAACATGCCTACTTGATATCTGTTTTCAGCATGCTCCAGTTTTCACCAAGTCTATGATCTGATTATGTTTTTGCCATGTTCACATGCTTGCAATTGTATTTTCCGATCCCTTTTGGCTCAATGTCACTAAGGGACTTTTATTAAGCTCTTTGAGTAGCTCCATGCCATGCTTTACTTTGCCATGTTGAGGTCCTGTAGCATATTGTTTTCATGCTCCGAAGAGTACTATCTGATCTGAAATTCCCGACAAGTGTTAATCTCACTAAGTCTGAGATATGTTTACCATATGCAGTTTTGCCATGCTTGTTTGAACCTGTTAATGGATGAATTGGCCATAGCTCAGTGCTAGACTTTTGTTAAGCATCATGAATTCATCCCTGCCATGTATTTTTATGCCATGTTTGGGTGCTGTAGCATGTTCATCTTGTTGCATTTAGATGACTACTAGCTGTAAATCGCAGAACATGGTCATATTTGAATTGCTTGCCATTTCCAAACCGTAACTCCTATTGCGGCGTTCTTTATATTGTTTTCAAGCGATTTAATCTCATATTTCCAGTGGCACACTTGGATTTCCAAGTTGAGGCCAGGTTCATGCTTTCCCTGTCAAATCTGGCATATGCATCCCGCATCGCATCCCGCATAGCATACCATCTTTGCATCATATTGTTTGAGCCTTGCACGTGGTTGATTGTGTTCCGTTTGCTTGTTTGTCTTGTTTGGGTAGAGCCGGGAGACGAGTTCACTAACGCGGAGCCCGTTGAGTTTGCTTTCAAGGATGCAGTCAACTTTGACATCTTTGCAGGCAAGATGATCATACCCTCGAAATCACTACTATCTTTGCTTTGCTAGATGCTCGCTCTTTTGCTATGCCAATGCTACGATGCCTACCACTTGCTTTCAAGCCTCCCAAATTGCCATGTCAAACCTCTAACCCACCATGTCCTAGCAAACCATTGATTGGCTATGTTACTGCTTTTCTTAGCCCCTCTTATAGCGTTGCTAGTTGTAGGTGAAGATTGGAGACCGTTCCTTGTTGGAACATTATTTACTTGTTGGGATATAATTATATTGCCATGTTATCTTAATGCATCTATATACTTGGTAAAGGGTGGAAGGCTCGGCCTCTCGCCTAGTGTTTTGTTCCACTCTTGCCGCCCTAGTTTCCGTCATATCGGTGTTTTGTTCCCGGATTTTGCGTTCCTTACGCAGTTGGGTTATAATGGGAACCCCTTGATAGTTCGCCTTGATTAAAGATTTTCCAGCAATGCCCAACCTTGGTTTTACCATTTGCCACCTAGCCTCTTTTTCCCTTGGGTTTCCGGAGCCTGAGGGTCATCTTATTTTAGCCCCTCCCCCCGGGCCAGTGCTCCTCTGAGTGTTGGTCCCACCGAGCGATGTCCGGGGCTACCAGGGGCAACTCTGGGCTGGCCTACGCGACGTCTTGCTCATCCGGTGTGCCCTGAGAACGAGATATGTGCAGCTCCTATCGGGATTTGTCGACACATCTGGGTGGTGTTGCTGGATTTGTTTTAACCTGTCGATGTGTCTTGAAGAACCGAGGTACCGAGTCTGATCGAAATGTCTCGGGAGGAGGTATATTCCTTCATTGACTGTGAGAGCTTGTCATGGGCTAAGTTGGGACTCCCCTACAGAGATTTGAACTTTCAAAAGCCGTGCCCGCGGTTACGGGCAGATGGGAATTTGTTAATGTCCGGTTGTAGATAACTTGAACCTTAACTTAATTAAAATGAATCAACAGTGTGAGTTACCGTGATGGCCTCTTCTCGGCGGAGTCCGGGAAGTGGACACGGTGTTGGAGTAATGCTTGTGTAGGTTGCCCTCTAGTTTCTCGCTCGCGCTTTGCCTCCTCTTCTCGCTCTCTTTTGCGAACAGGATAGTCACCATATATGCTAGTCGTTTGCTGCAGCCCCACATATATTTACCCTGCCTTACCTAGTAAGCTCAAATAGTCTTGATCGCGAGGGTGCGAGATTGTTGAGTCCCTGTGGCTCACAGATTACTATTACACCAGATGCAAGGCCTGATGATTCCGCTCCAGGTGACGCGCTTGAGCTCAAGTGGGAGTTCGACGAGGACTCTCAACGATACTATGTTTATTTTCGTGATGATCACTAGTGGTGCCCAGTTGGGGGAGATACGTGGGACCGTGTCGCATGTTGGGTTATCTTTTATTTTGGCGCCGTAGTCGGGCCATGAGTGTTTGAATGATGTAATGTTATTTATGTTCTTGATTGACGTGGCGAGTGTAAGCCAACTATGTATCTCCCCTTTATTATTTATATTACATGGGATGTTGTGATGATTGCCTAACTTGCGACATTGCTTTCAATGCGGTTATATCTCTAAGTCGTGCCTCGACACGTGGGAGCTATAGCCGCATCGAGGGCGTTACACTATGTGTCTTTTCTGGATGATAAGTAGAGGAGCCCAGTTGGGGCGATCGGGGATCTATCATTTGGGGTTGTCTTCCTTTATTTGGTTCCGTAGTCGGACCTTGATTGTATTTTGGATGATGTAATGCTATTTTTATGTATTGTGTGAAGTGGCGATTGTAAGCCAACTCTTTATCCCTTCCTTATTCAGTACATGGGATGTGTAAAGATTACCCCACTTGCGACATGCCTACCATGCGGTTATGCCTCTAAATCGTGCCCGGACACGTGGGAGATATAGCCGCATCGTGGGTGTTACACCTTGGCCCCTCCCTGCTTCCGCTGGACCGGCACAGCTAGTCGCGCGTACTTATGGCCCGAGGGCCCTTGGTGAGAAGATCTCCTCTGTTCCCTTGGGCTTGGCCCGATTCTGCCACTGCTGAGGTCCTCCACCAGTAGTTTCGGCCCCAGTTATATTTTTTCTGCTCCGGATGAATTTCCTAATTTTCCAGTGTTTTACAGATTTGCGGATAACCCCCTAGACATCATGCATTTAATAACTCACAATCTATCCAGCATATGTAAAAACCTTATATATGAAAAATGCTTAGATTTTCATCTACATTTATAATATCCAACTTTCATCCATGTTTGAAATGTTTAAATCGTTGTTTGCTTTAATTTGCCCCTATGCCATGCTAAAATGATTTAATTCATAACTAAATAATCGTAGCTCCAAACTCAATAAACTTTATATGTAAATGGGGTAGAAAAATGCCTAGTTTAACATGCTACATTCATCTTGCATGTTTAACAAATCTAAAATATGGTTTAGAACAGAACAGTACCAAACCTAATATATGCATATGAGGATTTTCCGGAATTGTTGTTTGTTATTTCCGGCCTCATTTAAACTTGCCTAGATAGGTAGTTTTCATATGCTTCATCTCTTGCCATGTTAATCAACATTTAATATTGTTGGGTACTTAAACAAGATCGAACTAAAGAACTTGAATGTGTTGTTCCGTCAATATGCAAATCGTTGCATATTGAGCTCCAGTTAATTTGTAGTATTGTCTATGCATTTTGCCATGCCATGACTCATTAAACCGGACATGCATCATACTTGGTTGCGCATCATGCCATGCTTATATGGTGGTTGTTTACTATGTTGTTTGCTTCTTTCTGGGTTGCTTCTCGCATTAGCTTCAGTTTCGTTCTGGAGTTGTGAGGATTGGTTCGACTATGTCTGGTTGTCTTCTTCATGGACTCGTTGTTCTTCCTTGCGGGATTTCAGGCAAGATAACCATACCCTTGAAATCAATTCTATCTTTGCT
This sequence comes from Triticum aestivum, assembly GCF_018294505.1. Taxonomy (NCBI): domain Eukaryota; kingdom Viridiplantae; phylum Streptophyta; class Magnoliopsida; order Poales; family Poaceae; genus Triticum; species Triticum aestivum. The sequence continues at coordinate 275,464,156 of NC_057797.1, read as the reverse complement.
TGCTAGTTGCTTGCTCCTTTGCTATGCCGTGATACCTACCACTTGCTATATCATGCCTCCCATATTGCCATGTCAAGCCTCTAACCCACCTTTCCTAGCGAACCGTTGTTTGGCTATGTTACCGCTTTGCTCAGCCCCTCTTATAGTGTTGCTAGTTGCAAGTGAAGATGAAGTTTGTTCCATGTTGGAACATGGATATTGTTGAGATATCACAATATCTCTTATTTAATTAATGCATCTATATACTTGGTAAAGGGTGGAAGGCTTGGCCTTATGCCTGGTGTTTTGTTCCACTCTTGCCGCCCTAGTTTCCATCATACCGGTGTTATGTTCCTTGATTTTGCATCCCTTACGCGGTTGGGTGTTATGGGAACCCCTTGACAGTTCGCTTTAAATAAAACTCCTCCAGCAAGGCCCAACCTTGGTTTTACATTTGCCTAAAAACCTATTACCCTTCCCTTGGGTTGGCCAACCCAAGGGTCATCTTTATTTTAACCCCCCCCCGGGCGAGTGCTTCTCTAAGTGTTGGTCCGAACCAGAGCCACTTGCGGCGCCACCTCGGGAAAACTTGAGGGTTGGTTTTAGCTGTACGTCGTGTTCATCCGGTGTTGCCCTGAGAATGAGATATGTGTAGCTCCTATCGGGATGTCGATGCAACGGGCGGTCTTGCTGGCCTTGTTTTACCATTGTCGAAATGTCTTGTAACCGGGATTCCGAGACTGATCAGGTCTTCCCGCGAGAAGGAATATCCTTCGTTGACCGTGAGAGCTTGTGATGGGCTAAGTTGGGACACCCTGCAGGGTTTGAACTTTCGAAAGCCGTGCCAGCGGTGGGCAGATGGGAATTTGTTAATGTCCAGTTGTAGAGAACTCGACACTTAACTTAATTAAAATGCATCAACCGTGTGTGTAGCCGTGATGGTCTCTTTCCAGCGGAGTCCGGGAAGTGAACACGGTTCTTGTGTTATGCTTGAACGTAAGTAGGTTCAGGATCTCTTCTTGATCACTTCTAGTTCACGACGGCTGCGTTGCTTCTCTTCTCGCTCTTATTTGCGTATGTTTGCCACCATATATGCTTAGTGCTTGCTGCAGCTCCACCTCACTACCCTTTCCTACCCATAATCTTAAATAGTCTTGATCTCGCGAGTGTGAGATTGCTGAGCCCTCGTGACTCAAAGATACTTCCAAACAGTTGCAGGTGCCGATGATACCAGTGCAGGTGATGCAACCGAGCTCAACTGGGAGCTCGATGAAGATCGTGATCATGGTGTTGTGTCTTTTCCGGTTGATGAGTAGTGGAGCCCAATTGGGACGATCGGGGACCTAGAATTTGGGGTTGTCTTCTTTTATTTTGGTTCTGTAGTCGGATCTTGATTGAACTCTGTATGATGTATGTTTTAACTTGTATTTGTGTGAAGTGGAGATTGTAAGCCAACTCTTTATCCCTTTCTTACTCAATACATGGGACTGTGTGAAGATTACCCCTATTGCGACAAACCTACCATGCGGCTATGCCTCAAAGTCGTGCCCCAACACGTGGGAGATATAGCCGCATTGTGGGTGTTACAGCCGCCACCGGCCTGGCGGGGAACAAGCAACAATCATCCTCGCTGCACCCCTCGGTGCGGCGGGACGGCCGCACTGCCACTCCATCACTGACCCCAGGAGGTTCTTCTTCCCATGCACGTCGCCCTCCCATGGACGCACAGGCCGCGCTCCTCATGGCGCACGAGCTCCTGCGCTACTGCCCGGTCGACAACCTCTACGAGGACTAGCTCGACCACATCGCCATGCTTTCCCACGCCGCAGGGGGCTCCGCTGCGCCGTCCCTCTCTCCGCCTCGCCCTCCGCCAGCTACGGGTGATGTAGCTCAAGGAGCGCCTCCACCACGTCAGCCCCAAGACGGTGCCCTGACGCCAAGATGCGCGGCTCCGTGACGTGACCCACGAGTACCGCGCCCGCACATGAAGAAAGAAGTTGTCAAGAAGTCCCTCGACCGCAAGAAAACGCTTTGTCGCTCCTCACACCACCGCGCCGGGACTGGCTGCTATGACAAGCCAATACGCCACCTATAGCGGCAGGGCGCGGACCCCATCAAGTCCAAGGTCCACCCCCAAGGCGGGTCTCGGTGACCACAGCTGGCTGCCGCTCCTTCACCCCTGAGCTGCGTAGCGTCGCCTGGTCGGGCATGTTCAAGCCGGATCTGCCTCCTCGCTACGACGGCACCCCCGACCCTGAGGAGTTCCTGCATCTCTATGAGCTGAGCATCAAAGCGGCCAATGGCGATGAGAAAGTCATGGCGAACTGGTTTCCCATGGCTCTCAAGGAAGGCTCCCGCTCCTGGCTCTTGAGCCTGCCTCCAGGCTCAATTTCCTCCTGGGACGAAATGCGCAGCCGCTTCATCGCCAACTTCCAGGGCACTCGTGACCGCCCCTCCGTCACGGGCGACCTGCGCCACATCAAGCAACAACCAGGAGAGACCCTACAAAAGTACATTTAGCACTTCAACAGCGCATAGATCAAGATCCCCAAGGTGACCGACGAGACCATCATGTCAGCATTCTCCGACGGCGTCCGCGACGTCAAGATGAAGGAGGAGCTCACCATCCATGAAGAGTTGTGCATGACCCTGGAGCTGTTCAACATTGCGACCAAGTGTGCTAGAGCTGAGTAGAGGCGCCTCTCCCACCTCGAGCTCCCTACTACGGACCCAGAGGAGAAGAAGACCAAGGCCAAGGACATGAAGCGCAAGGGAGCAGCCATGCTCGCAGCGGAACCAGACACCAAGCATGGCAAAGATCAACCAGAGTCATCCAAGGGCAGCCATCTGTTCTACGCCTTCCACAACCTGAGCACCCACAACACCAGCAACTGTCAAGAGCTCAGAGCCATTCGCGAAGGACGCTTCGGTCGGCACCGCGAGCGCGGTGACCGGGGCTACGGCCAAGGAGGAGGACGTGGTGGTGGACGCTGGGACGACTGTGGCCCACGCCAGGAGTGGCGAGACCGGCCTCGTGAGGACCACTGGCAAGATCAGCCTCGCGAGGGCGCCTGGAGGGATCAGCCTCGTGAGGATCGTCCTCAAGGTAACGCCGGACTCCCTCCGCTGCCGCCACTGCCAAGAAAGAATGTCGAGCACCATCAAGACGAGGGGCTGGGGGCTTCCAGGAACCACGTGTTATCGCCTGAATCTTGGCCGGAGCCCAGGCCCCAGCCTCGCAGCCTATCTTCAAGTAGTTTGCTCGTGAAGTGAATGCAGTCCTCCCCAATCTTGAAGCCACATGCCCGCTCATATGGTAACAGTGCCCCATCACGTTCAATTCGACAGACCAGCTGAAGTGCGCAGCTACCGCTGGTGCCCTCCCGATGCTTTGCTCCCCAGTCATCAGCAACATGCAAGTTACCAAGACCCTCATCGACGGCGGCGCAGGGCTCAAAGTCCTGTCCGTCGGGATGTTCGACAGCCTCCAAGTGCCATATGACCAGCTTCAGCCCACGAAGCCCTTCTCAGGAGTGACCGATGGTTCCACCACACCGATAGGGCAGGTACGCGTCCCTGTCACCTTCGGGGAACGCAAGAACTACCACACCGAGCTCATCGACTTCGACATCGCACACATCCGTCTACCGTACAATGCCATCCTCGGGTATCCAGCCCTGGCCATGTTCATGGCGGTGACCCATCATGGCTACAACATCCTCAAGATGCCGGGAAACAGCGGGATCATCATGGTCCCATGTGAAGAAAGAGACGCAGTGTGCTCCCTCGAGCGTGCCTTCCAAGCTGTAGCAATCGACGACCCCGACAGCAAGGGAAAGGGCCCTCCTGAGGGCATCCCCAAGAGGAAGAAGCAGCTGCGACGCGCAGGACATCAGGAGGGTGGCAACACAGCCGGAGCCTCGTCAGGATCAGCGCCCGCTCCAGGGGCGCCTCCTACCATCACATAGGAAGGCACGCCCGGTGCCCTTCTCGGGCATGGCTCGGGGGCTTTCTTCTGGAAGGCCTCATACCTTTCCCACATCACGAGGGAGGTGCTTGGGCACCACTTGGAGGTGTGCTTCATGGCACGTTTCCCTCAAGAGGGCATAGGGCAAGCATTGCCCACCGTTCAGGAGTTCATCACCATGACCACCCAGGAATTGCAAGACATAAGGGCCATGCACGGCGACCTCCGCTCACGAGACAGCTTCCCATCCAGACGAGGATGCCAAGTTGCGTGTATGCATCGATGTTCCAGGGCTTAATAGGGCCACTTCTCAGGAGCCTTTCTGGCCTTCGTGCATGGGACACAGTGAGGGCCCACCGCACAGCTACATTCGCATGCCCTTTGGCCTGCCGAGTGTATCAAACACCTACGAGCGCAACTTGCGGCGCATCCTATCGGCTTAGGAGGCCAGGCACCGCGCCGTCCTGATGGAGATGGAGACGGTCCTCAAGGAACCACCTGAGCCCCAAGAGTCTCCCGAGGCTCAGGGCTCCGGTGGCTCGTGAGGAGCAACCCTTTCGCCGCGCACCTTCAGCTGCCCCAATTCTCCTTCGTCAAAATAACCAGGTGACATCTTTCCAAGTTCATTTATTTGGGAGCACCCCTCGGGCTACATCATTCCCAGGCCGCGTGGGTCTGTCCCTATGGCATGTATCCCTTTTTATGTCTTTAGCTTACCTTGTTGGGAGCGCCCCTCGGGCTACATCATGCCCAAGCCGCTCGGGCCTGACCCAGTGGCACGTATCTCTCATGCACTTACTTAAGCCTGCTACTCTCATGTTCGATCTACATATGATTACTACTTGCTTGATTCCCATCCATCATGGGGACCGCGCATCGGTCACCTTTCTTCAGGACCCTTCAGGTGAGTAAATTGAGCATGACGTCTTTGCTCAGGTCCGTCCTTGCAGCGTCGATAAATCCAACAGCTGAGCATTGTCTATCCGGCCGGCCCCGTTTACATCACCTCCTTGGGCCATTGGTGCTTGGCCTTCTCACACGATAACCTCAGGAGATTCGTTCAGCGCAGGTTGTCTGACCACCTCGCAGGTCCAGCACTGCAAACAAGAACCAAGACCAGGCACAACCCACCTTGAGGTAGGGCCTCGTGAGTCCCGCACTGGCTCACGAGTGCCCAGATACACCTTGTCTAGCCCTGCCATGCAAGCCACTTGTCAGGGAGGGGCTGTACATACTCCGGGGGCTCTCCGCAGAGGGAGCCCCCCTCCCACGCACAATTGGAAGCACCATGCTCTGCGCTAGCCGTCGACACTGCCAAAGAGCGGCTATGCCCCTTCACAAGCGGAAGCACTATGCTCCGCGCTAGTGATAAACAACTGAGGGCGGCTTCACGGTCGTACCAACCTCAGGGAGCCCTAGAGCTCAGTGTCCGGCCTCACTGTGAACTTAATACACTAAATGCATGCTAGATAGCGGTCGATGTGTGGAGTAATAGTAGTAGATGCAAGGAGGAGTCGGTCTACTAATATTGGACATGATACCTATATACATGATCATTTCCTTGGATATCGTCATAATTATTTGTTCTTCTATCAATTGCCCAACAGTAATTTGTTTACCCATCGTATGCTATTTTTTCGAGAGAAGACACTAGTTAAATCTACGACCCTCGGGTCTATCTTTTATCCTATTGTTTTCATATCTATATTTCCAAAAACCCAAAAATACCTTGCTGCACTTTTTCTTTACTTATATTTCCAAAATCCAATCTACCACAATTTTATCTATCTTTTTACCGTATAGGGATTGAAAACCCCTCTTATGCGTCGGGTTGCATGTATTTGTTCTTTGTGCGCAGGTACCATTTACATAGTGTTGCTTGCTTCTCCTACTGGATTGATAACCTTAGTTCCATAACTAAGGGAAATACTTACCATAGCTATGCTGCATCATCCCTTCCTCGTTGGGGAATTACCGATGCAGTGTAGCCATGTCAAAAGGATTTCTAGCGCCGTGTCGGGAGACATCATCAACATCTATCAGGTTCCTAATCACAAATCTCATCTCCTTGCAATTTACATTATTTGCCATTTGCCTCTCATTTTAATCTCCCCCACTTCACAAAAAAATGCCTTTTCATTCGCCTTCTCTTTCATTCACCTTTTTTATTATCAATCTTTTTCTTGCTTGAGCTTATCATCATGAGTGACTTTGGTATGGCAGAAATAGATGATGGCAGGACTCCTAAAATTGGACGTTCTGGCAATCTGGACGCCAAAACTTTTGTTTGGGACAAGGGAACGTTATAGGGAAAGAAACTATCCAAGAATTCTATAATTGTGTTTTAACTTTTACATGTGATGACGCTCCTATTCTTAAAAGGACTGAAACTTATGCGAAAACTATTTCAGCATTAGTTCTGAAACTTGAAAATAGATTTATCCGAACTCATCTTACTTTGCAAAGATTGTTTTATGAGCTTGTCGACGTTCAATGAATGGGGGTCCCCAGACTTGCCTGCCTGCGGCCTGCAGCATGGCTAAGCCAGCGGGCCATGCGGCCCATCTTCGTCAACAAGGCATCGAAGACCCTCGCGAGGGGCCAAGCCTCGCGAGGCGGACGACACAAGACCTCCTCTGGAGTGGCCTAGTTGGGCAGGGTCGCGAGGGGCGGAGATAACAAGACGAGGCAAACCTCACGAGGCTCTCGTGATGTGAGCCATGACGATTGACACTAGGCGGGCGCCAGCGCGCACATGATACGTCTCCGTCGTATCTACTTTTCCAAACACTTTTGCCCTTGTTTTGGACTCTAACTTGCATGATTTGAATGGAACTAACCCGGACTGACACAATTTTCAGTAGAATTGCCATGGTGTTATTTATGTGTGCAGAAACAAACGTTCTCGGAGTGACCTGAAACTTCACGGAGCAACTTTTTGGAAAATATAAAAAATACCTGCAAAAGATGAAGGCTAGGGGGCCCACCACCTATCCACGAGGGTGGGGGCGCGCCCCTACCTTGTGGGCCCCCTGGTGCCTCTCTGACTCCAACTCCAACTCTATATATTGTGTTTCAGGGAGAAAAAAATCAGAGAGAAGAATTCATTGCGTTTTACGATACGGAGCCGCCGCCAAGCCCTAAAACCTCTCGGGAGGGATGATCTGCAGTCCGTTCGGGGCTCCGAAGAGGGGAATCCATCGCCATCGTCATCATCAACCATCCTCCATCACCAATTTCATGATGCTCACCGCCGTGCGTGAGTAATTCCATCGTAGGCTTGCTGGACGGTGATGGGTTGGATGGGATCTATCATGTCATCAAGTTAGTTTTGTTAGGGTTTGATCCCTAGTATCCACTGTGTTCTGAGATTGATGTTTCTATGACATTGCTATGCTTAATGCTTGTCACTAGGGCCCGAGTGCCATGATTTCAGATCTGAGCCTATTATGTCTTCATCAATATATGAGAGTTCTTGATCGTATCTTGCAAGTCTATAGTCACCTATTATGTGTTACGATCCATTAACCCCGAAGTGACAATAATCGAGATACTTACCGGTGATGACCATAGTTTGAGGAGTTCATGTATTCACTATGTGCTAATGCTTTGTTCAGGTACTCTATTAAAAGGAGGCCTTAATATCCCTTAGTTTCAATTAGGACCCCGCTGCCACGGGAGGGTAGGACAAAAGATGTCATGCAAGTTCTTTTCCATAAGCATGTATGACTATATTCGGAATACATGCCTACATTAGATTGATGAACTGGAGCTAGTTCTGTGTCACCCTAGGTTATGACTGTTACATGATGAACCGCATCCGGCATAATTCTCTATCATCGATCCATTGCCTATGAGCTTTCCATATATTGTTCTTCGCTTATTTACTTTTCCGTTGCTATTTCTATCATCACTACAAAATACCAAAATTATTACTTCTGCTATTGTTACCTTTTGCTACCGTTACCACTACTATCATATTACTTTGCTACTAAACACTTTGCTGCAGATTAAGTTTCCTGGTGTGGTTGAATTGACAACTCAGCTGCTAATACTTGAGAATATTCTTTGTCCCCCCTTGTGTCGAATCAATAAATTTGGGTTGAATACTCTACCCTCGAAAAATGTTGCGATCCCCTATACTTTTGGGTTATCAAGACTATTTTCTGGCACCGTTGCCGGGGAGCATAGCTCTATTCTTTGAGTCACTTGGGATTTATATCTACTTATCATTATGAAGAACTTGAGAGATCCAAGAACCAAGATTTTTCCCTCAACTACGAGGGGAGGTAATGAACTTCCATCTAGCTCTGCACTTGATTCACCTTCTGTTTTGAGTAAGCTTGCGACACCTAAACCTGCTTCTGATATTCGTTCTAATATGTCGCATGTTATTGATGATTCCACTTCTACTATGCATGATACTTATGATGAAACTACTTCTATGCTTGATACTACTGTGCCACTTGGTGAATTTCTTGATGAATAACTTGCTAGGGCTAGAGAGATTGAAAATATTGAATCTGATAATACTGATGAAAGTGATGATGAAGAATCACTTGTTATTCCTAAGGGTTATGCTTTTGATCAAGAAGCTTCTTTAGCTATTTTAGCTTGCCAAGATATATATGAACTCAAAAGGTTATTAGCTAAATGGAATAAGCAATCTCTAAATGCTAGAATGAAACCTGACCCTACTTTTGCTACTTCACCTATCTGTGTTACTGATAAGGATTATGAATTCTCTATTGATCTCGATATAATTACTTTGGTTGAATCTGATCCTTTTCATGGTTATGAATCTGAAACTGTTGTGGCACATCTTACTAAACTGAATGATATATCCACCCTATTCACTAAAGATGAGAGAACTCGTTACTTTTACATCCTTAAAATATTTTCATTCTCATTAAAGGGTGATGCTAAGATATGGTTTAATTCTCTTGATCCTGGTTGTGTGCATAGTCCCCGGGATATGATTTATTACTTCTCTGCTAAATATTTCCCTGCTCATAAGAAACAAGCTGCTTTAAGGGATATATATAATTTTGTGCAAATTGAAGAAGAGAGTCTCCCACAAGCTTGGGGGAGGCTTCTCCAATTACTTAATGCTTTGCCTGATCATCCTCTTAAGAAAAATAAAATACTTGATATCTTTTACAATGGAGTAACCGATGCCTCCAGAGATTACCTGGATAGTTGTGCTGGTTCTGTTTTCAGGGAAAGAACACCGGATGAAGATGAAATTCTATTGAATAATATGTTGACAAATGAAAATAATTGGACACCTCCAGAGCCAGTTCCTTAGCCTATTCCTAAACCAACTCCAAAGAAGAGGCGTATTCTATTTCTTAGTCCTGAAGATACGCAAGAGGCAAAGAAATCTATGAAAGAAAAAGGTATTAACGCTGAAGATGTTAAGAATTTTCCTCCTATTGAAGAAATACATGGTCTTAATTTACCGCCTGTTGAAGAAACATAGATCTTAATCCTTTACCTATTGAAGAAACTCATGGTATTGATAACCCGACATAGGTAGTAAAGGTAAGTTCTCTCTATAGATATGATAAAACTGAAATCCCATTTACTAAGTTTGCTAGCTCATGCTTAGATGAGTTTGATAAATTTATGGGTAAGCAAGAATATTTTAATGCTTATTTTGGTAGACAATTGAAATATAATTCAAATATGCTTGAACACTTGGGTGATTATATGGCTAATGTTAAAGGTGAACTTAAACTTATTAGTAAACATGCTTCTATGGTTACCACTCAAGTAAAACAAGTACTTAAAGCTCAAAATGATTTGCTCAATGAATTGAATAGTAAGGATAATGATAATGCTGTTAGAGTTATGACTAGAGGTGGTAGAATGACTCAGAAACCTTTGTATCCTAAAGGCCATACTAAAAGAATTGAGCAAGATTCTCAGAGAAATAATATAGATGCACCTAGTTCGTCTAAAAAGAAGAAAAAGAAAAATGATAGGACTTTGAATGCTTCTAGTGAACCTGTTGTTGAAACACTTGAGAATCCAAATGATATTTCTATTTCTGATGCTGAAACACAATCTGGTAATGAACCTGAAACTAATGATAATGTTAATAATAATGTTCATGATGATGCTCAACCTAGTAATGATAATGATATAGAAATTGAACCTGTTGTTGATCTTGATAACCCACCATCAAAGAATCGACGTTATGATAAGAAAGACTATGTTGCTAGGAAACATGGTAATGAAAGAGAGCCTTGGGTTCAGAAACCCATGCCTTTTCCTCCCAAACCATCCAAGAAAAAGGATGATGAGGATTTTGAGCACTTTGCTGAAATGATTAGACCTATCTTTTTGCGTATGCGATTAACTGATATGCTCAAAACCAATCCTTATGCTAAGTACATCAAAGAAATTGTTACAAATAAAAGAAAGATACCAGAAGCTGAAATTTCCACCATGCTTGCTAATTATACTTTTAAGGGTGGAATACGAAAGAAACTTGGGGAAACAGGAGTACCCACTATACCATGATCCAGAAATGGCTGATAAATCAACTGATATACCTGTCGGTATTTGTGAGGATGTGCCTGTTGTAGTTGCAAACGTTACCATTTTAACGGACTTTGTTATTCTTCATATTCCCAAGGACGATAGTATGTCTATTATTCTAGGAAGACCCTTTTTGAACACTGCGGGGGCTGTTATTGACCCTGTTCTTGAGCTTGCATGTCAAATTTTTATGGTCAAAAGTAGGTTTGATGCATGATATAGGCTCTAGGCACTTGTAGGAGTAGTTGCTATCAATATTATTGAGTTTGGTTTACTTTTATTTTGAAGTTACTAAAAATTTCAGAATTTTTTCAGAGGAAGAAATATCCTTAGGAAAATATTCCAAGGTGGTTCTTCAAGGAAGCAAGGACCCAGGCTTGCAATGCGTGATGCTAATGATGAGCCACCAAGAGACGCTCCAGTGCATCCTTGTGAGTGGCCTTCTGAGAACTTTATGGATCGAGCAGGAATTAAAGAAGATTTTAACGCATATTTGCGTAATGCTGATCTTGTGAGCCTCGAGGAGGAGAAATGCAGCCAATACCACAATCTCACTAGTTCCTTTGTGAGGAGGTTTGAATTTCCATCTTCACGTAATTCTCCAACTGTCCTGTTTAATCTTTATGATAATTCTTACACTATGGACTTAGAGGACTTTACCACTACTTGCAAACTTCCACAATGGGGTAGTATGAGGGTCCCTCGCAAATCTGAATTTAGAGATTTTCTTGCTAGTATAACCGTGGGAGAATCTAGAGATATAACACAAGCTACCATATGGAGCATTCAGTTTCCTGCCATACATTATTTTGCTCTCTTCATAGGTAGATGCATTAATGGTAAAGATGAGGCATGTCACATGTGTGTCCCTGACCTCAGTATTCTTAGGAGTGCTGTGTTAGAAGAAAAATCTTATAATTTGGGAGCCATTGCTGCACGTAGGTTGCATCTTAATAGATTTAATGGAGATTTCTTTGGTGGAATTTATGCAACCCGCATAGCTATTTTTCCTGGTGTAGCCATACGCAAAGATGATATTGAATTACCCCCTGCTTACCTAGACTTTAATGCCATGGTTCACCACCAGTTTGTCAATAGGAATGAATCACCTCTCCAGTATCGTTTAATCTTTGACAGACGCCGTGCTGTCCATATTACTCTCCCTGCTCTTGCCTTCTTTGATTATCAGGTAAAAGGAATATATGTTATTACCAGAGAGGAGGCAGATGAGTACGAGAGGAGAGCGGAGGCCGCTCGTTGCCACACTGCAGCTCAGGAGGCGATAGCCGCTGCATCGTAGTACGACCCCAACTATTATTATGGGACAATTGCATTTTTACCCCTAGTTGGTTCCTACCCACGGGTTTTGCCCTTACTTTTCGAGCTTGCTCAGTTTTGCCCTTACTTTTTCCATTGAGGTTCCTCGAATGCCCTTTGACCGTTTGAACAAAACTTTGAAAATTCATAACTAATTCATACAAACTCAGAAAAATGCAAATAACATATCAAAATGTTCAGATAAACATTACCTTTATGGGCATATCATTTGCATTCAGGAAAAAAGCATCATTTAAACTACCCGAGGTAATTAATGTTATTAACATTATTAAAATTAAATAGGTATAAATTATTTGTTTTCATGAATAAAATTTACATGAAAATGTAGGTGATGTTTTCTGAACATCCTGATAACTTATTTGAATTTTTCTGAGTTTGTATCAACTTGTTATGAATGTTCTAACGACTTTGACCATTATTTGGAAACTTCATAACAAGTTGATATGAACTGAGGAAAATGCAAATAAGGTATCAGGATGTTCAGAAAACATCACCTACATTTGCATATAATTTTTATTCACGAAAAAAATATTTTTATACCTATTTATTTTTAATAATGTTAATAACATTAATTACCTCGGGTAGTTTAAATGATGCTTTTTTCCTGAATGCAAATGATATGCCCATAAAGGTAATGTTTATCTGAACATTTTGATATCTTATTTGCATTTTTCTGAGTTTGTATGAATTAGTTATGAATTTTCAAAGTTTTGGTCACACGATCAAAGGGCATTCGAGGGACCTCGATGGAAAAAGTAAGGGCAAAACTGAGCAAGCTCGAAAAGTAAGGGCAAAACCCGTTGGTAGGAACCAACTAGGGCTAAAAATGCAATTGTCCCTATTATTATGGATATCCGCCAAGCCAGCCGTGGCCATAGACAAACTTAGGCCAAAAGCCTAAGCTTGGGGGAGTACGTATTTCCCACCGACATTACATTCATGTTCACACACTCACTGCTAGATGTCGGAGCTCATACTTTTTCATTGTATCATCCATGCTAGTTTATTTTCCTTTTTATGCTTTCTTCTTGTGTGTTTAATAAACCTTAAGAAAAAAACAAAAAAAAATAGTTGTAGCTTTTAATTAGTTTACTTTCCATGCTTGTAGTAGTAATTAAAAAGAAAACCCAAAAAGATTTCCTGTTCTTCTTTTTCTTGTTGGGAGATTTCCCGTGTAAATAGTTTTTATTTCTTTTCTTTTCTTCGGGGGTCAATAGGAGAAGACCATAATTAAATTGTTGAAGTGGCTCTTATATGCATTATTGTTGATCTGACAAAAGAGCCCATATTGCCTTGTCTTCTCCTGTTTATTGAATGCTTGCAGATTCCAGCTTAGTCCAATGCACCGCACTATTATTATTATTCACATCATTCAATCGTGCAAGTGAAAGGCAATTATGATGATATATGATGGACTGACTGAGATGAGAAAAGCTGGTATGAACTTGACCTCTTTTGCTTTTGTAAATATGATTAGTTCATCGTTCTTGATTCAGCCTATTATGGATAAACATGTTTGCAATGACAACTAGAGATCATAGTGATTATGCCATGCTTGATTAGCTATGAGTTATAATGGTTTACCTTGGGTGCCAACATGCACTACTAGGAAAAGGCCTACTAGTGACGCACCTGTTTTACCTACTAATGGCGCACTACAGGTGCGCCACTAGCATAACGCCATTAGTATTTTTACTAATGGCGCACCAGAGGTGCGCCATTAGTATTTGGTATACTAATGGCACACCACGCAGTGCGCCATTAGTATGTCCCATGGTGCACCATTAGTATGCCTCCCAGGGGCTATATTTACCCATGTGCTCTGGCTTACTAATGGCGCACTGGTTGATGATGCGTCACTAGTGTGCTCTGGATTACTAATGGCACACTAGTTGGTGGTGCACCACTAGTATGAATATTAGGGATTTTTTTTTCTTTTCTGCTATTTGCACAGGTTACAAAATATATTACTAGACCAAACAATAGAAGATGATAGAACATTACAATAGAAGATTAGTCTCCGAATACAATTCATCGTATTAGTCTCCGAATTCAAAAGACCGAACAATTGTAGAACATTACAAGTCTCGAGACCGCGAGAAGCGAGTTTGTCTTCACATTAGAAGTCGATATCGATCATCTAAACTACCATCACATAGAAGAGAGCTGCGGTCATCATGATGAGCATCATCGTGATGAAACTGGTCTTCATCCGGTTCCTCCTCCGCTCCCTCCTCTCTCCCGCTAGATAGCATGTATCTAGATTCCGCCTCCGCCCTAGTGGTGTACCCTTTGTAACTGTTACCGCTGAAACGGTGAACCTGTCTCCGACACTCCTCCCAGTCGTCGTAGACTCCGGGAACCTTACCCTTGTACATGACATACGACGGCATCTCTATGCACTAGCCAAACAAAACATTAGTAGCAATTCACAGAAAATACATAAGCAATATATAAGTATGCAACAAAAGGATCGGAAGAGAAAAGCAAGACATTAATAGCACGATTCATGGTCCTACTAATAAATAGCATCGATTACATCTAAGTTGAATGACTGTCCAAACCAAAGAGACATACAAGTTCATTAAAGTTTAATTACAACATGAGCCAATCGATATTTCAGAACTACACATAGAATCACTACATTCGACTCGACTCCGGGACCAGAGCATGGATGAAGCCACCGTCTATCGTGATGGTAATGAAATCGCGGGCACTGTCAGCCTGCATTTGTAGCGTTGTGTCTATATCACTGTTGGACGGTTGATATCTGAGGTAGAACTGCCCCTAGGTACGAAGGACATCTTGATGGATGATTTCCGCAAACTCCGACTGGATGCGAAAGAATTCTTGTCTGATGTCCGCGTCCTGGATTGTCGACAAGCTCGTGGCCCAGTCTTTGAGATTATTTGGTAGCAGAAGGTGATTATGGTCCCGTACGATCGCCCGCATGTGATGGAGGGAGTAGTAGGAATCCTTCTGACCTCCAGGCGGCTGCTTGACGAAGGGGAATGTCGTATTGTGGGCAAACACGTGCTTGCCATACCTACGAATTGGCCTGGTGAAGGTGCCTCCAGATCTAGCGTAGCCGGGGAGAACATCATCAAGAACTTTCTTGATATTTGCGTAGTCTTTCTTCGAATGACGGTCCAAGTCGAAATACGTGGTCATGGAATATTTCGGGCTTAAGAGGATGAGTGTGCATTGTGTGTCACTGCACAAAACACGGAATGTTTGAAAAAAATAACGATCAAAATCTAAGAAATCATATGTTACGTTGCGGTGAGGGGATGACTTACTCGGGAAAGTAAGGCATGAGGAAGTTATCCTTATCTGGGTTTGCCAGAATGACGCCTTCGAGGTATGAACTCGCGACTTGTCGGTCCCCAGCGCTGCCCAAGATCTTGGCATGCATGTAGAAGGGGTCGACTATCACGATGTCCGGGGTCTTGTCTCTAATGATCCGCATCTCCATACTCAGCAAAAATAGCCGAACGAAGGTGTAGTGCAGCGAATGAAGGTTAAACATAGCGAAGATGTCATCAAACCGCAGGACGATCGTACCCCCAATGGCGTTATCCACAAAGCCCTTGCCCTCTGGCACCTTGGCCATGAAAATCGGGTATGCCACATCATTCTCGGAGAGACGCCACTTCTCCAAAGAAAGAACACTATCATGCATACTCCGCATAGCACCGGTTGCAGCATTGAGCAGATTAGTCCGTAGCATTGGCCTACCCGCCACATGCACCATCCTCGAGATATCCTTAGGTGAAGGTGGACCGTCCTGAGCACGGATCATACTTGGTGCCGGCTGGCTGGCACCTTTGTTATTCTTTCTTTTCCTTCCCTTCTTCTTCTGTAGTAATGGGATCGAGTTCTGCTCATAGACCGCCTTCTTGAGTGTGTTGGGGCTGATAATATTTGGCACCTGGGCTATCTGAGGCTCGGTGAAGGCGGCAGCTGGAGGCGTCTCCTGAGAACTGAACGCCAGACAATGCATGTTGCAATTTGGTTTCTCTGCGGTACCAGCATGATCGCGGTCGTCTTTTTCAGGGTTGGGTTCTTGAGAATGAGGCCCGAAGAATTTGTCACTGTACCCATGTTCGTCAAAGTACTTATCAATGTTGGTAAATGTACCGTCGTCGTTGTCGTCGTCGTCCGGATCCTGTGCCATATGCATGTTCGGATCATGTGCCATAGGGATGTCCGGCATGTCCGGTAGCGTTGCGGCGGTCTTGCCATGGCTTGGCGCCGGCACGACTAGCGGTGTTGTCTTTAGGGTGGTGTCCCCCGCCCCAAACGAATCTGGATCTTCGGCCAAAGCAAGGGCCAGCTTACGCAGCCATTGAGGGTCATCGCATCATCTTCGTCGGCCCAGTGGGTCGAATCGGAGGTAACAACTCATAGCAGCCTGGCAGCACCCGAACCAGTTCAACCCTATGCACGGTGGGTGGCATCGGATTACCGTGGAACACGGGGTTGCCCGGTTGAACGATTCTGCCCTTGGCGACATCGATCAACTCGCCACCCACGAAGTCCAGGAGAGTGCATGGAACGTCGGCGGCGCCCTGCAAAAACATGTAGGGCGTCAGGGATGCCCAGTCAAAGGCAAGGTGATGAAATCATCAGCCAAGAGGCTTAATTAGTTACCGTGATGGCGTCGAGCTCGGCTAATGTGGAGGCACCGCCAACGGCAGGCATGCAACTGACGGATGGGCCGCTTGCTGCCGAGGTGCCGGCCGGCGTACACCCGGGTGCATTAAGCTCCAATGCCCGTGCCGGCGTCGTAGACACCAATACCGCCTCCGCCAGAGACACCATTGGCGCCGCCTACGCGTTGTGCGAGTTGCTGGCTGTGAAGCTGGGAAATGGGGGCGGCCCCTGTTGGCCGCCCGTAATCCATGTCGTCAGCCCCTGAATCAAGGTAGGCACAATGGCGGTGAGCGTCGATCCCAGTTGTTGTTGCACTTGCTCTTGGACAATCTCCGGAATCTGCGCCACGTGTGCCTTGAGTTCTTGAACCTCGTGCGACTGGCTTTCCGAGCTGGTATTTCTCTCCTTTCTCCCACCAGCGTTATAGTATGACGACCATTTTGTGGACAAGCCTTTGTCGGCCACACGACCGGCTGACGACGACTTACTGAGCTTATCCTTATTTTTCATTACGTTCAACGCCCTATTTAGAGTGCTGTCCCAAGGGGTGCTCTGAGATGACCTCGCCCTACTGCTTTCAGTCTCCTGCGGAAGGAATGTGAACCATTTATAAATTTGGCTTCATTAATTAGAATGCAACCATATGGAGCTAATTACGTGGGGGTGTATTCCTTACCAGAACATGCTCAAGCGCCCTAGTTTTCGGATCCGTGGTAAGCTCCTTTGTTACTAGGTCCTCCTTGTACCAGGCCCTAACATAGTTCCCGGTCTGCTTGTCATGGTATTTCTTGAAGCGGGGCGGTAGGCCTTCCTCGGCACGTTCCGCGTCCTCCATGTCCCATATATGCTCCGCCACTCTGTAACCGCCGGGACTGAGTTTGTGTTCCCCTAAGTTCAACTCCCGCATTTCTTTCCCCCACTGACTTGATTCAGAGGTTGCGCTGCTCTCGCACTTGATCTTGAACTCCTTGTAGTCATCTTCGCTGATTGAAGGATTTTTCGCCTTGATCTTCTCATAACTATCACGTTTGTCAATCATTCTCTTCACCGCGCTTCTCCAAGTAGACAGGGCCGTGCTCATCATCATGAGGGCAGCAGTGTTCACTTTATTCCCTGAGAGGCGTGTGTTTGCAAAGTCAGCGGGGAAGTTGTATCGTTCGTGCAGCTTTGTGAAGAGGAGGCTGCGCAAATTCCCTCCGTCCTTATGCCTTAGGTTCTCGGTGTTGATCAAGACGGTGCTCCGGAGAATGCACCCGAGTTGAAGCGAGTACCCCTTGACTAATTCTTTGGGCACCATTGTATGCCCGTCGGAGTTCACTTTAGTAAATTCCTCCTTTACGGTGCGGAGCATGTTCGGGCGTCGGTCCTTCCGTTGCCTCTTCGGTTGGCGGCCATCTGTGCATGCGTTGCCATCATCAGTGGTGGCATCCTCGGCGGCACCATCAGTGGTGTCATCCCCGACGCCACTAGGGGTTGTGTAGTCAGGATCAGTGTCTTTCGCGGCGTCCTCATAGCGGTGATGTTCTTCCTCCATCTCCTGGGACAGCTCCCAGAATTGCTTGTCTGAACCGCTGGCATCATCATTGTGGGCCATGTTTCGCTCTAAATAGGAAAAAAGTTTGGTCAAAAAGTTGGTTATTGTCAAGGAACAAGATCATGGTCTCATCATTTAGGGTTTGTCGACACAGAGGCATCCTAAAAGCCCAGCTTTTATCATTTAGGATTTGTCGACGCCGAGGCACCCTAAAAGCCTAAGCTTTCATCATTTAGAATAAAGGGGCAGTTGATCCTACTTAATTAAGTACTAAGATACCCCGGCCCATGCATTAGTCGCAAGTACCCCATATGTCCTATTTTTAGCAAAGTCATGCTAAAAATCATGGAAAATTTCAGCATGACCTTTGTTGAAAATGGGACATATGGAGTACCCGAATTTGGCGGAACGGAAGTTAATCGACATTCTGCCAAACTCAAGGGTCTCTCGGGGTACCTACAAAATCATTACCCCTCCCCCGCCCAGCTACAACCCCACAACACCCCACAATATCATCATGACACAATGGTCAGAGACAAAAACCCCCAATATCATCAAAATACCCCACTTATGAAGTAAAATTCCTGAAGTGTTCCAGGAGTAGAACCCCACAATATTACAGTAGAAACATTTGAAACCTGATCACTCGGACCACACCACATGCCACAGCATACATAGTACATAGAGTTGACATCTCAGCATCGACCACACCACATGCCACAGCATACATAGTACATAGAGTTGACATCTCAGCATCGACCACACCACATGCCACAGCATACATAGTACATAGATGATCCAACAGACTACATAGTAGGACGGTTTAAGCGTGAACCACATCATACAAAATAGAAGAACTTCACTACACAACTGAAACTCAATTAAGCTAGTTAAATGGAGTTCATCTACTCACTAGCAGTACTACTAATTTGCAATACTTAAACAAGTTAAGCTACTCACTACAATACTGTCTACTCACTTAAGCTAGAAGCTACAACTTAATCTATTGAGTAGTTCTTGTGCTCATACAGTAGCAACATCTTTCATACATTATCAGTAGTCATGTACCGAATTTTTATTTAAACTGAATATGTAAATCACCAAGAGCTCTACTAGTTTCAGACTAGATTTACACTAAATACACTAGAGTATTTGACCAGTAGTCATGTGAACTCTTTGAATTTGTAAACACATCCAAACTTGAGCATTGAGAGTTCACAATTGCGAAAACTGTCCCTTGTTCCTGAACTTGTATTGTACTCCATTCATTCAAGCAGAAAGAAACAAACAAGGTCTGAAGAAGAATGAATCCATGATGCTCCCAGACTTGAGCATTGAGAGTTTTAGACTAGAACTCACCTCGATGGACGCGGTCGCAGACACGGTCGTGGTGCTCCGGTGGACGCGGCAGCATCAAACGTTTGAATTGACATTCAATCAAACACCTCACAGGCAAGAACAGAACATGGAGACAGAGAAGAGAGGGGATCGAGCAGGGAGGGAGAGGGCAAGGAGGGAGGAGCAAAGAAGGAGAGGTGGGAAATGGAGGCGGGGGTGAGTTGGATGGGGTACCTGTGGGCGTAGAAGACGGGGGCATCATCGGGGACGAAGACGGGGGCGTCATCGGGGACGAAGACTTCGATGATGTGGATGTTGCCGCCACGGGAGGCGATTTAGTCAGATATCCAGGACGGTCAACTACGCGCGGAGGCCAGGGGAGTCGAGTCAGTCAAGGGGAGGGGGCTTACGGGCGGAGGAGGACGGACAGAGGAGGAGGGGGGCTTACGGGATGAGGAGGACGGGCGCGACGCAGTAGGGGCGGCGACGCAGTGGGTCGGGCAGTGGGTCACAGAGATGTGAGATTGGGAGAGAGAAGGACGAACGCGAGATGGACAACACACACAAGGGGGAAGGATAGTAATGGCGCACCATCCAGGGGTGCGCCATAAAAACACTTATAGCAATGGCGCACCACCCCCTGGTGCGCCATTAGTAAGTTTTTTTCTGATAGCAATGGTGCACCCTCCTCTGATGCGCCATTAGTAACTTTTTCATTATTTTTTGTTGCATCTAATAATTTGTTTTTATCAAATTTGTTATTTTCATGAGGACTAGAACACAAGATATCATCAAATTTGGTTTTTTTATGAATTTGTTTTTCTGAAAATATCATCAAATTTGTTTTTTATTTTTAATTGAAGATATCATCAAATTTGTTATTTGAAAATATCATCAAATTTGTTATTTAAAAATATCATCAATATTTTTTTTGGATTTTAGTTGCATTCATTTGTGAATTGGTAAAACATTTATGAATATGAAAAAATATCATCAAAATTTGAAAAAATATTCATGAATTCAAAAAGTGCCCATGAAATTCAAAAAGTGGTCGTTGGCGGCGGTGGAGCGGGGGAGGGTGCGGGGGGTCGGCAGCGGCGGTGGGAGAGGGGGAGGGTGCATGGGGTCATCGGTGACGGTGGGAGCGGGGGAGGGTGCGGGGGGTCATCGGCGGCAGTGGAGCGAGGGAGGGTGCGGGGGTCGTCGGCGGCGGTGGAGCGAGGGAGGGTGCGGCGGGTCGTCAGCGGCGGTGGAGCGGGGGAGGGTGCGGGGGCTCGTCGGCGGCGGAGCGGGTGAGGGTGCGAGTGCTCGTCGGCGGCGGTGGAGCGGGGGAGGGTGCGGGGGTGCTCGGCGGCGAGGGGGGATAGCGATCGAGATGGAGGGGGATCGAGATCGAGTGTCCTCATGAATATTCAATATTTTTCAAATTGAATATGAAAAAATATCATCAAATTTGAAAAAATATTCATGAATTCAAAAAGTGCCCATGAATTAAATTTAAAAATATTCATCAGCTTAAAAAATATTAACAAATTCAATACTTTTTGTGAATTAGAAATTCAATACCATAATAAACATAAATAAATATTCGTGAGGACACTAGAACAGAAGAAATATCATTTCAATATGTCGAAATACAATCGAGAAATTAAGGCTACAATTTAAATACAATCGATCTTAGCTAGCTAACTGTTCACAATCTTTTTGCCCTTCTTTTTCACAAATGGAGTTCTTCTGTGGAACGGACGTCCTTTAGGTAGGGTGGTCCTGCTTCTTCTTGTGGTGTATGGTAGTTCATCGTCGTCGTCATGTTCCATCTTCGGGTCGCCGTACTTGTCGAAGTCTTGCTCATTGGCGACTCCATCCATTCGGATGATCTTCCTTTTGCCTCTCCTCACGACAACACGACTAGGCTTTGATGGGTCGGTAATGAAGAAGCATTGGTCCACTTGGGAAGCCAGTACCCATGGCTCATTTTTCGCTGTGATGTTTGCGCCCGCGGTCTTGGATTTGGCTTCGGGTATAACCATGGTGGTGAAATACCGGTCTTCATTTAGGACGCTCTTGGCCCATCTGACATGGAACATCAGGACCTTCTCTCCAGCGTAGCTCAGCTCCAAGATCTCCTCGATCCTTCCGTAGTATCTGTCATTGTCGTTACCGGCGTAGGATTCCATCGTTACCCCGGAGTTCTGATAACCATCGCTCTTCATGTCCTTGTCCTTGGTGTAGAATGTGTAGCTGTCGACATCGTACGCCTCATAGGTCATCAGGTTGTGCTCGGCGCCCTGTGACAAGGCGAATATGAGTTTTTCTTCCGCAGAAGAATCCTCATGTAAAGGGTACGAGAGAAGCTTCTTCTTGAACCAACACGTGAAACATGAGTTGTGCTCTTTGATTATATCTCCGTCCGTCCTCTATTGGCCTCGGTCATTGTACGTCTTCTCAATAAAGGTTTTGTGCTCTACCACCCAAGGATCGACCACGTCTATGTGTTGTAGCGCGACTAGGTTTGCTCTTTGAAAGTTGGCGAGTCGACCCTCGAAGTCGACATGCATTTCGCGGTGACCCCATCCAGCGAGACTGCCGAGGTGCCTGTTGACGGGCAGACCAACGGGGTTCTTGATGCCTAGATAATTCGTGTAGTAGGAGATGCACTCTTCGGTCAGAAAGCCCCTGGCTATGCTTCCCTCTGGACGTGACATGTTGCGAACGTATCCTTTGATGACACCATTCATCCTTTTGAACGGAATGATGCTGTGCAGGAACGTCGGCCCGAGTTGGATGATATCCTCCACGATACGGACCAGCAGATGCACCATAACGTCGAAGAATGCGTGCGGGAAGTTCATCTCAAGCTCGCATAGTATCACCACGATCTCTTCCTGTAGACTTCTGAGTTGCCTCACGCCAACTGACTTCCGAGAGATGACGTCGAAAGAGTTGCATAGGCCAAAAAGCGTTTCACGGACGTGCGCGTCCATGATCCCACGGATTGCAACTGGAATTATATGCATCATCAGCACTTGACAGTCGTGATACTTCATCCCGCTGAACTTCTGCTTCGCTGGGTCTAGGTATCTACTTATCTTCCCCTCTTAACCGTAAGGAAGTTTTACTCCTATGAGGCAGGTGAAAAACTGCTTGATCTCCTCCTGACTTAGAGTGAAGCACGCGGGACTTCTTGGCGTTTTTGCCTTTGCGACGACTTTCCGGTCTTCTTGGCCTTTTTGCCTTTGCGACAACTTTCGGTGTCCTGCTTCGCCTCATCATCATCATCATCATCATCATCATCATTAGCGTGAAGCTCCTCCCTGATGCCCATTGATTTCAAGTCTGCCCTTGCTTTTGGCCCATCTTTGGTCCTCTCTGGCATGTTGAGCAGGGTACCAAGTAGACTCTCGCACACGTTCTTCGTGATATGCATGACACCAAGGTTGCGAGGCACACGGTGGATCTTCTAGTACGGAAAGTCCCAGAAAACAGACCTCGTTTTCCATACCTTCACTAGCGGCTCTGGCGCCTTTTGCTTCTTTCCCGGCTCTGGCGCCTTTTGCTTCTTTCCTGGTAGTGGGTAATGTTTCCAATTTTTCAACAGCTCGTCTATTTCCTCACCGCTCCTCGTACGCGGGCGTCTTCGGGGTTCGGTTTCACCATCGAATAGATCCTTGCGTTTTCTCCATGGTTCATCGTCGCGAAGCCACCTTCGATGTCCCATGAACACGGTTTTCAAAGACCCAGGATCTCTATCTAGTTGGCGCTATGTTGTGTCATCCATGCACCTGACGCATCTAGAAAATCCGTGGACCACCTGCCCCGCGAGATATCCCTAACCGAGATAGTCATGCACCGTCGTGAGCAGTGCGGCTCTCATGGGGAAATATTCATTCTCTGTGGCATCCCACGTATTGGCTGGCATTTTCCACAGCGTGTCTAGCTCCTCTTTCAACAGCCCCAGATACAGATTGTTGTCGTTCCCTGATTGTTTTGGCCCTTCAATTAGCATACTCATGTGAATGTACTTCCTCTAAATGCACAACTAGGGGGAAGGTTGTACATCCACACAAACACAGGCCAGGTGCTATGTGTGCTTCTCTGGCTGCCAAACAGATTGACTCCATCAGTGCTCGCGCCCAGCACGATGTTCCTTGGATCGTCCCCAAATTCTAGGTGTTCGAAGTTCAACGCTTGCCACTGGCTCGCATCCTTAGGGTGACTCAGCATCTTGTCATCTTCTTGCTTCTTCTCCTCCCTATCCGCGTGCCAACGCAGGAGCTTTGCTAGCTTAGGGTCCGCGAAATACCGCTGCAGACGAGGAGTGATCGGAAAGTACCACACCACTTTTCGAGGAGTGTTCTTCCTCTTCTTGTATAGAGTGACGCCGCACACTGGACATATGGTACACTCCGCGTGCTCGTCCCGATAAATGATGCAATTGTTCATGCACACATGGTATTTCGCGTGCGGTAAATCCAGAGGACACACGATTTTCTTCACCTCCTTGAAACTGGTCGGGTACTTGTTCCCCTTGGGAAGACGTTCGTGCCAGAATGACATGTTCTCGTCGAAGCATGCGTCGGTCATTTTGTGTTTTACCTTCATCTCCAAAGCCATGAGCGTTACTTTCAGGAGGGTATCCTCGGGCCTGCATCCTTCATACAATGGAGTAACCGCGTCTATCTCTAGTTGATCCAGCTTCACTTTCTCTCGGGCGGCAGCTCTTGCGTTATCCGTGTGCTTGAGAAGCAGCTCTTGAAATGAGGGTCCTGCACCCAGTCCATCGATGGTCCATTGTCGTATTCTCCGACATCTTCATCTTCCTCATCATCATGTCCGGCATCTTCTACATGATGACCGTGTACAGCATCACCGCCGTGATCATGTCGTGTAGATTCTTCATCTTCTCGTCCGCCCTCGCCGCGGTGGTTGTCTTGCTGCCCTTCCTCATTTCTTGCCCGGCCCCCATAGACAATTTCATAGTCATCTTCATCACCTTGCCACCGATAGCCATCCATGAAACCATGCAAGAGCAGGTGGTCCCGCACCTGCCTGGAATCCGGGTCCGCAATAAGGCTCTTCAGCTTGCATCTTCGACACGTACATCTTATCTCCGTCTCGTTCTTTTGAAGCATCTCGGCCTTCCCGGAGCTCAAAAACCTATTCACGATGCCTTCAGTCATCATGCGGACCATGGTCGCATGCGGGGTATAGCAAAACGATATTTTAGAACAAAGAAAAAATTTGGCATGACTTTCCCTAAAAATAGGACCAAAAAGAATGCATAGTGCCAAAATTCTCGCCGAAACGGAAATGAATCAACATTTCGGCAAAATATTCGCAACTACCAAATTTGAAATACCGGTACCTGCAAACACAAACATATATGCAACACCACAAGCATATGCAACACCAAAACATACATAGATCTAGCTAGGCCATAAAAAGTGCATGTGCACATTGTTGGAGGGAGAAAAAAGTAGATCTACAACATAAAGAAAGTTTTCCTCTTACTTACTAATCAAAAAAGGTAATTTAACCACTTAATTTGGATGAATCTATGGTGCAAATGAGGTGAGGAGGAGGAGGCAGCCAAGACAAGCTTGGAGGAGGAGGTGGAGAGAATGAAGTGGGGAAATTGAGTGTGTAGGTGGCTGTCCAAAATATCTAGCTGGTCCCAGGTTACTGATGGCGCACCACCTACAAATGCGCCATTAGTAACCCTGGTTACTAATGGCGCACCAGCTGGTGGTCCGCCATTAGTAGTTTTGTAAAAAAATGATAGTAGTGGCGCACGTGGTGAGTGGTTCGCCATTATTGGATAAACTAGTAATGGTGCACTGTTCCCTGGTGCGCCATTAGTATTTTTGGAAAAATAATAAAAAATATGTTAGTAGTGGCGCACCCGGTGCGCCACTGATATATAGTAGTGGTGCACCACATGTCTGGTGCGCCATTAGTGTCCATATCATCTATAGCCCTTTTCCTAGTAGTGATGCTATGAGAATGGTCATGATGTGGTATGATAGGGTGGTATCCTCCTTTGAATGATTTAAGTGACTCGACTTGGCACATGTTTACGCATTTAGTTGAAACAAAATCAACATAGCCTTCATGATATTTATGTTCATGGTGGATTATATCCTACTCATGCTTGCATTCAGCATTGATTAATTTTAATGCATGTTAATGACTGTTGTCACTCTCTAGCTGGTCGCTTCCCAGTCTTTTGCTAGCCTTCACCTGTACTAAGCGGGAATACTGCTTGTGCATCCAACTCCATAAACCCCAAAGTTATTTCAAATGAGTCCACCATACCTACCTATATACGGTATCTATCTGCCGTTCCAAGTAAATTTGTATGTGCCAAACTCTAAACCTTCAAATAAATATCCTGTTTTGTATGCTTGAATAGCTCATGTATCAAATAGGGTTGTCCGTATCTTCCATGTTAGATGGGTTATTCTCAAGAGGAGTGGACTCCGCTCCTCACTCACGAGATAAATGGCTGGTCACCGGGATGCCCAGTCCCATGCTTTATGCAAACTAAATCAAAATAATTGCAAACAAAACTCCCCCTGGGACTCTTGTTAGTTGGAGGCACTCGTTGTTTTGGGCAAGCCATGGATTGGTGCTTGTTGGTGGAAGGGGGAGTATAAACTTTACCATTCAGTTTGGGAACCACCTATAATGTGTGTAGCATGGACGATATTTCCATCTCTTGGTTCTTATGTTGACAATGAATGTATACCGCTCAAAATATTATTCACCTCTGTTTCAAAACCAAGCTCTGGCACCTCTACAAATCCCTTCTTCCCTCTGCGAAGGGCCTATCTATTTACTTTCATGTTGAGTCATCATCTTCTTATAAAAAAGCACCAGTTGGAGAGCACCGCTGTCATTTGCATTCATTACTGTTAGTTTACATTGAGTATGACTTGACTGGATCTCTTTTACCATGAATTACAATGTCTAGTCAGTCCTTGGTCTTTAAAGGTGCTTTGCATTTATGTTTTGCGGTCTCAGAAAGGGCTAGCGAGATACCATCTTGTTATATCATATTATGATTGTTTTGAGAAAGTGTTGTCATCCAAGATTCACATACTTACAACAACAAGAGCAAACAGAGTTTGTAAAAGTTTTTCTTTATCACTTTCAGTTTATCAACTGAATTGCTTGAGGACAAGCAAAGGTTTAAGCTTGGGGGAGTTGATACGTCTCCATCGTATCTACTTTTCCAAACACTTTTGCCCTTGTTTTGGACTCTAACTTGCATGATTTGAATGGAACTAACCCGGACTGACGCTGTTTTCAGCAGAATTACCATGGTGTTATTTATGTGCAGAAACAAACGTTCTCGGAATGACCTGAAACTTCACGGGGAAACTTTTTGGAAAATATAAAAAATACCTACAAAAGATGAAGGCCAGGAGGCCCACCACCTGTCCACGAGGGTGGGGGCGCACCCCCTACCTCGTGGGCCCCCTAGTGCCTCTCCGACTCCAACTCCAACTCTATATATTGTGTTTCAGGGAGAAAAAAATCAGAGAGAAGAATTCATCATGGTTTACGATATGGAGCCGCCGCCAAGCCCTAAAACCTCTAAGGAGGGCTGATCTGGAGTCCGTTCGGGGCTCCGGAGAAGGGAATCCGTCGCCATCGTAATCATCAACCATCCTCCATCACCAATTTCATGATGCTCACCGCCGTGCGTGAGTAATTCCATCGTAGGCTTGCTGGACGGTGATGGGTTGGATGGGATCTATCATGTCATTGAGTTAGTTTTGTTAGGGTTCGTCCCTAGTAACCACTATGTTATGAAATTGGTGTTGCTATGACTTTGTTATGCTTAATGATTGTCACTAGGGCCCGAGTGCCATGATTTCAGATCTGAACCTATTATGTTTTCATCAATATATGAGAGTTCTTGATCCTATCTTGCAAGTCTATAGTCACCTATTATGTGTTATGATCCGTTAGCCGCGAATTGACAATAATCGGGATACTTACCGGTGATGACCATAGTTTGAGGAGTTCATGTTTTCACTATGTGCTAATGCTTTGTTCCGGTACTCTATTAAAAGGAGGCCTTAATATCCCTTAGTTTCCATTAGAACCCCGCTGCCACGGGAGGGTAGGACAAAAGATGTCATGCAAGTTCTTTTCCATAAGCACGCAGGACTATATTCGAAATACATGCCTACATTACATTGATGAACTGGAGCTAGTTCTGTGTCACCCTAGGTTATGACTATTACATGATGAACCGCATCCGGCATAATACTCTATCACCGATCCATTGCCTACGAGCTTTCCATATATTGTTCTTCACTTATTTACTTTTCCGTTGCTATTGCTATCATCACTACAAAATACCAAAAAGTTACTTTTGCTACTGTTACCTTTTGCTACCATTACCACTACTATCATATTACTTTGCTACTAAACACTTTGCTGCAGATATTAAGTTTCCAGGTGTGGTTGAATTGACAACTCAACTGCTAATACTTGAGAATATTCTTTAGCTCCCCTCGTGTCGAATCAATAAATTTGGGTTGAATACTCTACCCTCGAAAACTGTTGCGATCCCCTATACTTGTGGGTTATCAGCGCAGCGTCCTTGTTTCGTCTTTGGTGCTAAGGAGGCCAATGCAGGCGAGGAGTACCGAGGCATTAGGAAAAGGTTGCCATATCGGTGCAACAAGACCAAGACCAGAAGGACGGCAAGATAGAGGTCATTGTGGAGCCCAATATTGCGTCACCACCAGAGCCTTTCGCAGGCAGAGACCACCTTTGTCAGGATAGCTTGTACTAGCTCCCCCCCTTAAAAAATGCCCGCCGTTGTTGGCTCCCTTCCCGCTCAATATTTGGGAAGCGGACCAGGGCCTCTATAAATAGGACTAGCCACCACCATAGGCAGGGGAGAACCTGAAGATCATCCCCACACACACAAGTTAGCCAAGCACGAGAACACCTCACTCTCAGGAGGTTGTTCTTCCCCTTGTATTATTCATCATTAGCCCAAGAGGCAATCCACAACCACCACACTGGAGTAGGGTACTACACGACAACGGTGGCCCGAACCAGTATAAATCTTGTGTCTTTCTGTGTTGCGAGTTCATCGAGTTCGTCCACGAGATCTTAGCGAGCTAGGGCGTAGATCGGTGGGAGGAAGAGACTTCGCACACACCCTGTGTTCGAACCTTAAGGGTTTTCCGGAACCCAACATCCGACATTTGGCGCGCCAGGTAGGGGTGCGGCGTAGCTTCCCCTCCGTCAATTTTCACTCTGTCGCCACCGCGCTTCGCCCACATGGCAGGTGCCCAGCTGCCGACTCCGACAGTCAGCATGGACGACAGGGCCAAGGGGCTCCGAGCCCTGGCCCACGCCCTGCGGCAGGTGCAGTGGCCTCCCAAGTTCAGGCCGGAGATGCCACCACGCTATGACGGCGCAGCGGACCCGTCAGCTTTCCCGCTGACGTACAAGGAGGCCGTCCTCGAAGTCGGGGGTGATGACAAGGTCATGGCCAACTGGTTTCCCATGGCCCTCGCCGGCGAGCCGCGTGCCTGGCTGCTCAACCTTCCCGGATCCACGGTGGCATCTTGGGAGGAGCTCCGCGACCTCTTCACTGCTCACTATGCGGTGCCGACGCACCACGCAGTCGCGGCCCTGCTGGGCGGCTCTCAAGCACCACTGTCAGACTGCCACGCCAAGCCGTTCCTCTGTCGGATCGGGGCCACCTCTAGGCACCCGGGGGCTCCGCCTGGTTGGGCTGCACCAGAGGCCGACCTCACCTTCGGCTCAAAAGGCCACCCCGACTCCACTGTCGGCTCTGGAATGCTCCTGATGCTCTGCACACCCACCATCTGCAACGTGGCTGTCACCAAGACCCTCATCAAAGGCGGTGTGATACGTTTCCAACGTATCTATAATTTTTGATTGCTCCATGCTATATCTACTGTTTTGGACATTATTGGGCTTTATTATCCACTTTTATATTATTTTTGGGATAAACCTATTAACCGGAGGCCCTTCCCAGAATTGCTTTTTGTGGCCTATTTTAGGGTTTCGAAGAAAAGAAATATCAAACGGAGTCCAAACGGAATGAAACCTTCGGGAACGTGATTTTCTCAACGAACAAGACCCAGGAGACTTGGACCCTACGTCAAGACACAAAAGAGGAGGCAACGAGGTAGGGGCGCGCCCTCCACCCTCGTGGGCTCCCTGTTGCTCCATCGACGTACTCCTTCCTCCTATATATACCTACGTACCCCCAAACGATGAGATACGGAGCCAAAACCCTAATTCCACCGCCACAATTTTCTATATACACGAGATCCCATCTTGGGGCCTGTTTCGGAGCTCCGCCGAAGGGGGCATCGATCACGGAGGGCTTCTACATCAACACCATAGCCCCTCCGATGAAGTGTGAGTAGTTTACCTCAGACCTACGGGTTCGTAGTTAGTAGCTAGATGGCTTCTTCTCTCTTTTTGGATCTCAATACAATGTTCTCCCCCTCTCTTGTGGAGATCTATTCGATGTAATCTTCTTTTCGCGGTGTGTTTGTTGAGACTGATGAATTGTGGGTTTACGATCAAGTCTATCTATGAATAATATTTGAATATTCTCTGAATTCTTTTATGTATCATTGGTTATCTTTGCAAGTCTCTTCGAATTATCAGTCTGGTTTGTCCTACTAGATTGATCTCTCTTGCAATGGGAGAAGTGCTTAGCTTTGGGTTCAATCTTGCGGTGTCCTTTCCCAGTGACAGTAGGGGCAGCAAGGCACATATTGTATTGTTGCCATCGAGGATAACAAGATGGGGTTTTCATCATATTGCATGAGTTAATCCCTCTACATCATGTCATCTTGCTTAAGGAGTTACTCTGTTTTCATTAACTTAATACTCTAGATGCATGCTATATAGCGGTCGATGAGTGGAGTAATAGTAGTAGATGCAGGCAGGAGTCGGTCTACTTGTCTTGAACGTGATGCCTATATACATGATCATACCTAGATATTCTCATAACTATGCTCAATTCTGTCAATTGCTCAACAGTAATTTGTTCACCCACCGTAGAATACGTATGCTCTCGAGAGAAGCCACTAGTGAAACCTATGGCCCCCGGGTCTATCTTCATCATATTAATCTACCAATACCTAGTTATTTCCTTTTGCTTTTACTTTGCTTTTATTTTACTTTGCATCTTTATCATAAAAATACCAAAAATATTATCTTATCATATCTATCATATCTCACTCTCGTAAGTGGCTGTGTAGGGATTGACAACCCCTTATCGCGTTGGTTGTGAGGATTTATTTGTTTTGTGCAGGTATGAGGGACTCACACGCAACCTCCTACTGGATAGATACCTTGGTTCTCAAAAACTGAGGGAAATACTTACGCTACTTTTCTGCTTCATCCATTCCTCTTCGGGGAAAACCAACGCAGTGCTCAAGAGGTAGCAAGAAGGATTTCTGGCGCTGTTGTCGGGGAGGTCTACGCGAAAGTCAATATACCAAGTACCCATCACATACCCTTATCTCCCGCATTACATTATTTGCCATTTGCCTCCCGTTTTCCTCTCCCCCACTTCACCCTTGCCGTTTTATTCGCTCTCTCTCTCTCTCTCTATCCTCCTTCTCTTTCCCATTTGCCTCTTTTTGCCCGCTTGCTTTTTTTGCTTGTGTGTTAGTTTGCTTGCTTGTCGCGATGGCTCAAGATAACACTAAATTGTGTGACTTCACCAATACCAACAACAATGATTTTATTATTACTCCAATTGCTCCTCTTACCGATGCTGAATCTTGTGAAATTAATACTGCTTTGCTGAATCTTGTCATGAAAGTTCTGTTTTCCGGCCTTCCTAGTGAAGATGACACTACGCAACTTAATAGCTTCATTGATTTGTGTGATATGCAAAAGAAGAAAGATGTGGATAATGATATTGTTAAATTGAAGCTATTTCCTTTTTCGCTTAGAGATTGTGCTAAAGCTTGGTTTTCGTCTTTGCCGAAGAATAGTATTGATTCATGGAATAAGTGCAAAGATGCTTTTATCTCTAAGTATTTTCCACCCGCTAAGATCATCTCTCTTAGAAACGATATTATGAATTTTAAGCAACTTGAGCATGAACATGTTGCACAAGCTTGGGAGAGAATGAAATTAATGATACGTAATTGCCCCACTCATGGTTTGAATTTGTGGATGATTATACAAAAAATTTATGCCGGATTGAATTTTGCTTCTAGAAATCTTTTAGATTCGGCCGCGGGAGGCACTTTTATGGAAATCACTTTAGGAGAACCTACTAAACTCCTAGATAATATTATGGTTAATTGTTCTCAATGGCATACTGAAAGATCTACTAATAAAAAGGTGCATGCGATAGAAGAAATTAATGTTTTGAGTGGAAAGATGGATGAACTTATGAAATTATTTGCTAGTAAGAGTGTTTCTTCTGATCCTAATGATATGCCCTTGTATACCTTTATTGAGAATAATAATGAATCTATGGATGTGAATTTTGTTGGTAGGAATTTTTTTGGTAACAACGCGTATAGAGGAAATTTCAATCCTAGGCCTTATCCTAGTAATCCCTCTAATAATTATGGTAATTCCTACAACAATTGTTATGGAAATTATAATAAAATGCCCTCTTATTTTGAATCTAATATTAAATAATTTATTACTGCGCAAAAGAATTTCAGTGCTATGATTGAAGAAAAATTGCTTAAGATTGATGAGTTAGCTAGGAACGTTGATAGGATTTCTCTTGATGTTGATTCTTTGAAACTTAGATCTATTCCACCTAAGCATGATATCAATGAGTCTCTCAAAGCCATGAGAATTTCGATTGATGAGTGCAAAGAAAGAACCGCTAGGATGCATGCTAAGAAAGATGCCTTTATAAGAGCGTGTTCTTCTAGTTGCTATGAAAATAAAGATGAAGATCTAAAAGTTATTGATGTGTCCCCTGTTAAATCTTTGTTTTGCAATATGAATCTTCATAATGATGGGACTGAATATGATCCACCTTTACCTAGAAGGCGTTCCAAGAATTCAGAGTTTTTAGATCTTGATGCTAAAACTGATAAAAGTGGGATTGAAGAAATTAAAACCCTAGATGTTGCTAAACCCACTATTTTGGATTTCAAGGAATTTAATTATGAAAATTTCTCTCTGATTGATTGTATTTCCTTGTTGCAATCCGTGCAAAATTCTCCTCACGCTTATAGTCAAAATAAAGCGCTCACTAAACATACCGTTGATGCCTTGATGCAATCTTATGAAGACAAACTTGAATTGGAAGTTTCTATCCCTAGAAAACTTTATGATGAGTGGGAACCAACTATTAAAATTAAAATTAAAGATCATGAATGCTATGCTTTATGTTATTTGGGTGCTATTGTTTCCATGATTCCAAAGAATTTGTGTGATTTGTTAGGTTTCCGTGATTTTGATGTTTTCTCCCTAAACTTGCACCTTATGGATTCCACTATTAAGAAACCTATGGGAAGAATTAATTATGTTCTTATTGTTGCAAATAGGAATTATGTGCCCGTAGATTTTATTGTTCTTTATATAGATTGCAATCCTTCATGTCCTATTATTCTTGGTAGACCTTTCCTTAGAACGATTGGTGCAATTATTGATATGAAGGATGGAAATATTAGATTCCAATTTACGTTAAGGAAAGGCATGGAACACTTTCCTAGAAAGAAAATTAAATTACCTTATGAATCTATTATGAGAGTCACTTATGGATTGCCTACCAAAGATGGCAATACCTAGATCTATCATTGCTTGTTATGCCTAGCTAGGGGCGTTAAACGATAGCGCTTGTTGGGAGGCAAGCCAATTTTATTTTTATTCCTTTCTTTTTTATCCTGTTTAGTAATAAATAATTTATCTAGCCTCTGTTTTGGTTGTGTTTATTGTGTTTAATTAGTGTTTGTGCCAAGTAGAACCGTTGGGAAGACTTGGGGAAAGTCTTGTTAAACTTGCTGTAAAAAACAGAAACTTTAGCGCTCACGAGAACTGCTTTTATTTTTATTTGGAAAACTCTATTTAGTTAATTCTTTTTTAATATGATTAATAGATAAATTCTACACGCCTGGAAATTTATTTTAGAATTTTTGGGCTTCTAGATCTTGCGCTACCTACAAATTACTATAGACTGTTCTGTTTTTGACAGATTCTGTTTTTCGTGTGTTGTTTGCTTATTTTGATGAATCTATGGCTAGTAAAATAGTTTATAAACCATAGAAAAGTTGGAATACAGTAGGTTCAACACCAATATAAATAAATAATGAGTTCATTAAAGTACCTTGAAGTGATCTTTTGTTTTCTTTCGCTAACGGAGCTCACAAGATTTTCTACTTTGAGTTTTGTGTTGTGAAGTTTTCAAGTTTTCGGTAAAGATTTGATGGATTATGGAAAAAGGAGTGGAAAGAGCCTAAGCTTGGGGATGCCCATGGCACCCCCAAGATAATCTAAGGACACCTAAAAGCCAAAGCTTTGGGATGCCCCGCAAGGCATCCCCTCTTTCGTCTACTTCTATCGGTAACTTTACTTGGAGCTATATTTTTATTCACCACATGATATGTGTTTTGCTTGGAGAGTCTTGTATGATTTGAGTCTTTGCTTTTCATTTTAGCATAATCGTCCTTTCTGTACACACCTTTTGAGAGATCCATACATGATTTGGAATTTGTTAGAATACAATATGTGCTTCGCTTATATCTTTTGAGTTATATAGTTTTGCTCTAGTACTTCACTTACATCTTTTAGAGGACGGTGGTGGATTTGTTTTATAGAAATTATTGATCTCTCATGCTTCACTTAGATTATTTTGAGAGTCTTAAATATCATGGTAATTTTCTTAAAATCCTAATATGGTAGGTATTCAAGATTAGTAAAATTTTCTTATGAGTGTTTTGAATACTAAATGGAGTTGGATGCTTGATGATTGTTTTGAGATATGGAGGTAATAATATCAAAGTCGTGCTAGTTGAGTAGTTGTGAAATTGTGAAATACTTGTGTTGAAGTTTGCAAGTCCCGTAGCATGCACGTATGGTAAACATTATGTAACAAATTTGAAACATGAGGTGTTATTTGATTGTCTTCCTTATGAGTGGCGGTCGGGGACGAGCGATAGTCTTTTCCTACCAATCTATCCCCCTCGGAGGATGCGCGTAGTTCCGAGGTTTTTGATGACTTGTAGATTTTTGCAATAAATATGTGAGTTCTTTATGACTAATGTTGAGTCCATGGATTATATGCACTCTCACCCTTCCATCCTTGCTAGCCTCTTCGGTACCGTGCATTGCCCTTTCTCACATTGAGAGCTGGCGCAAACTTCGCTGGTGCATCCAAACCCCGTGATATGATACGCTCTTTCACACATAAACCTCCTTATATCTTCCTCAAAACAGCCACCATACCTACCTATTATGGCATTTCCATAGCCAATCCGAGATATATTGCCATGCAACTTTCCACCATTCCGTTTATCATGACACATTCATCATTGTCATATTGATTAGCATGATCATGTAGTTGACATAGTATTTGTGGCAAAGCCATCGTTCATAATTCTTTCATACATGTCACTCTTGGTCCATTGCATATCCCGGTACACCGCCAGAGGCATTCATATAGAGTCATCTTTTGTTCTAGTATCAAGTTGTAATCATTGAGTTGTAAATAAATAGAAGTGTGATGATCATCATTTTCTAGAGCATTGTCCCAAGTGAGGAATTATAAAAAAGGAGAGAAAGTCCATATAAAAAAGGGGAGAAAGGCCAAATAAAAAATGAGAGAAAAAGAGAGAAGGGACAATGTTACTATCCTTTGCCACACTTGTGCTTCAGACTAGCACCGTAATATTCATGATAGAGAGTCTCTTGTTTTGTCATTTTCGTATACTAGTGGGAATTTTTCATTATAGAACTTGGCTTGTATATTCCAACAATGGGCCTCCTCAAGTGCCCTAGGTCTTCGTGAGCAAGCAAGTTGGATGCACACCCACTTAGTTTCTTTTGTTGAGCTTTCATACATTTATAGCTCTAGTGCATCCGTTGCATTGGAATCCCTACTCCTTGCATTAACATCAATCGATGGGCATCTCCATAGCTCATTGATTAGCCTCATTGATGTGAGACTTTCTCCTTTTTTGACTTCTCCACATAACCCCCCTCATTATATTCTATTCCACCCATAGTGCTATGTCCATGGCTCGTGCTCATATATTGCGTGAAAGTGGATAGGTTTGAGATTACTAAAGTATGAAACAATTGCTTGGCTTGTCATCGGGGTTGTGCATGATGAGAGCATTCTTGTGTGACGAAAATGAAACATTACTAAACTATATGATTTTGTAGGGATGAACTTTCTTTGGCCATGTTATTTTGAGAAGACATAATTGCTTAGTTAGTATGCTTGAAGTATTATTATTTTTATGTCAATATGAACTTTTGTCTTGAATCTTTCAGATCTGGATATTCATGCCACAATTAAGAAGAATTATATCAAAATTATGCCAAGTAGCACTCTGCATCAAAAATTCTATTTTTATCATTTACCTACTCAAGGACGAGCATGAATTAAGCTTGGGGATGCTTGATACGTCTCCAACATATCAATAATTTTTGATTGCTCCATGTTATATTATCTACTGTTTTGGACATTATTGGGCTTTATTATCCACTTTTATATTATTTTTGGGACTAACCTACTAACGGGAGGCCCAGCCCAGAATTGTTGTTTTTTGTCTATTTTAGGGTTTCGAAGAAAAGGAATATCAAACGGAGTCCAAACGGAATGAAACCTTCGGGAACGTGATTTTCTCAACGAACAAGACCTAGGTGACATGGACCCTACATCAAGACACAAAAGAGGAGGCCGCGAGGTAGGGGGCGCGCCTACCCCCCCAAGCGCGCCCTCCACCCTCGTGGCCCCCCTGTTGCTGCACCGGCGTACTCCTTCCACCTATATATACCTACGTACCCCCAAATGATCAGATACGGAGCCAAAACCCTAATTCCACCGCCGCAACTTTCTGTATCCACTAGATTCCATCTTGGGGCCTATTCCGGAGCTCCACCGGAGGGGGCATCGATCATAGAGGGCTTCTACATCAACACCATAGTCCCTCCGATGAAGTGTGAGTAGTTTACCTCAGACCTACGGGTCCATAGTTACTAGCTAGATGGATTCTTCTCTCTTTTTGGATCTCAATACAATGTTCTCCCACTCTCTTGTGGATATCTATTCGATGTAATCTTCTTTTTGCGATGTGTTTGTTGAGACCGATGAATTGTGGGTTTATGATCAAGTCTATCTATGAACAATATTTGAATCTTCTCTGAATTATTTTATGTATGATTTGTTATCTTTGCAAGTCTCTTCGAATGATCAGTTTGGTTTGGACTACTAGGTTGATCTTTCTTGCAACGGGAGAAGTGCTTAGCTTTGGGTTTAATCTTGCAGTGTCCTTTCCCAGTGATAGTAGGGGCAGCAAGACACGTATTGTATTGTTTCCATCGTGGATAAAAAGATCGGGTTTTCATCATATTGCATGAGTTTATCCCTCTACAGCATGTCATCTTGCTTAAGGCGTTACTCTATTTTCATTAACTTAATACTCTAGATGCATGCTGGATAGCGGTCGATGAGTGGAGTAATAGTAGTAGATGCAGGCAGGAGTCGGTCTACTTGTCTCGAACGTGATGCCTATATACATGATCATACCTAGATATTCTCATAACTATGCTCAATTCTGTCAATTGCTCAATAGTAATTTGTTCACCCACCGTAGAATACTTATGCTCTTGAGATAAGCCACTAGTGAAACCTATGGCCCCTGGGTCTATCTTCATCATATTAATCTACCAATAATTAGTTATTTCCTTTTCCTTTTGCTTTGCTTTTATTTTACTTTGCATCTTTATCATAAAAATACCAAAAATATTATCTTATCATATCTATTAGATCTCACTCTCGTAAGTTGCCGTGTAGGGATTGACAACCCCTTAGCACGTTGGTTGCGAGGATTTATTTGTTTTGTGCAGGTACGAGGGACTTGCGCGTAGCCTCCTACTGGATTGATACCTTGGTTCTCAAAAACAGAGGGAAATACTTACGCTACTTTGCTGCATCATCCCTGCCTCAACTTGCTCTCTGTAGAAGCCTTCAGCCTTCTCCACATGCCACTCGAGCGGCTCGGCCTCAGCAAGCCCTTCTCGGGAGTGGGTGGTGGAGCTGCCCACTCCCTGGGGCGGATCCGCCTCCCTGTCACCTTTGGCACGCGCGACAACTATCACACCGAGCTGGTGGACTTCGACATCACTCGCATCGGTCTCCCATACAATGCCATCCTCAGGTACCCGGCTCTCGCTTAGTTCATGGCGGCGACTCACCCGGCTTACAACCTCATGAAGATTCCAGGGAGCAAGGGCGTCCTCACCACGAAGGGAGACACTAAGGAGACCGCGACGGTGCTCGGGCTCGCCTTCAAGACCGCGGCAGCAGCACAACCCGCCGATGTCGGTGCCCTGCGGCCAAGGAGGCCGCGCCCACCAAGAAGAAGCAGATGTTCACCCAAGACAATGCGGAAACCAAGCAGGCACCGGTCAGCGAGGACGGGTCTTCAGGAGCCACCTTCACAATTGGAGCCGGCCTTGACCTAGAACAAGAAGAAGCCCTGGTGAGGTTCTTGCGTGCTAACAAGGAGATATTCGCGTGGGAGCCCAATCAGCTGGTAGGGGTCCCGAGGGAGGTGATACAACATCATCTAAGGGTGTGCCCCAACGAAGCAGTGAGCAAGACAGCAGTCCATTGAGAAGCAGGCCTTCATTGTCGAAGAGACACGCAAGCTGGAAGAGGCAGGTGCCATCCGGGAGGTCCGATACCCCCAATGGCTGGCGAACCCAGTCGTAGTGCCGAAAAAGGCGAAAAGGAACGGATGTGCGTCGACTTCACCAATCTTAACAAAGCCTGCCCCCAAGATCCGTTCCCACTCCCGCGCATCGACCAGATTGTCGACTACACCACCGAGTGTGACCTGCTGTGCTTCCTGGATGCGTTCTCAGGGTATCATCAAATCAAGATGGCAGTGGAAGATGTGGAGAAGACGGCCTTCCTGACACCATGTGGGTTGTAATGGTACACCTGCATGCCCTTCGGGCTGCGCAACGCGGGTGCGACATTTCAGCGGTTGATGCACATTGCTCTGGGGCGTCAGCTTGTGAGAAACGCAGAGGCCTACGTCGATGACACAGTGGTCAAGTCTCGCGAGGCGAGGACATTGATTTAAGACTTGGAGGAGACCTTCGAGATCCTGCGCCAAGTGAACTTGAGGCTCAACCCGGAGAAGTGCGTGTTTGGCGTCCCCTCCGGCAAGCTGCTGGGATTCCTCGTATCCCACAGAGGGATCGAGGCTAACCCAGAGAAGATCAAGGCCATCGAGGACATGTGCCCACCACAGACCCTCAAAGAGATGAAGAAGCTAGCAGGGAGGGTGACCTCGTTAGGGCGTTACATCTCCAAATTAGGAGAGCGCTCCTTACCTTTCTTCAATCTCATGAAGAAGAAGGGCCCATTTGAGTGGAACCCGGAGGCCGAACGGGCCTTCCAAGACCTGAAGAAATACCTTATTGCCCCCCCCCCCCGGTGATGGTGGCACCACGTCCCCTCGAGCCTCTGGTACTCTACCTTGCTGCCACCCCGTACTCCACCAGTGCGGCGTTGGTGGCGGTTCGGGAGGAGCGCCAAGCTGCGGGCGCACCACGCCAAGCCAGGGCTGAAGTGGCGCGGGGCCAGGAAGGTGCAACAAAGGCATCAGCGGTGGAAGCTCAAGCTCAGCAGGGCGGCATCGCAAAAGCCCCCGATGACAATCAGGTCTCAGGGATCCTCCCACCTCAGGATATGCCCTGATCTCCGCAGGACTCGAGCCTCGACAGTGTCCTGGCCCTCGTCGAACACATGGTGTACTTTGTTAGCACCGTACTACGGGACGCGAGGGCACGCTACCCCATGCCTCAGAAACTCCTTCTCGCACTCCTAGTGGTCTCACACAAACTCCGACACTACTTCCAGGGCCACCCCATCAAGGTCGTCTCAGCCTACCCATTGGAGAGGGTGCTTAGGAGCCCTAACTCGGCCGGAAGGGTCGCTGAGTGGAACATCGAGTTGCGAGCATTCCAGTTAGAGTTCAGCACTACTCGGGTCATCAAGGGGGCCACACTCGCTGACTTTGTGGCAGAATGGATGGATGCCCCGACACTTGAGGAAGGAGAAGACTGGTCCACCTCCCCAGGAAGTGAGGCTCCGGACGGCTGGGTCATGTACTTCGATGGCGCCTTCGCGCGCCAGGGCACAGGGACTGGAGCAGTGCTCATCTCGCCCACCCAGGACAAGCTCTACTAGTCCGTGCAACTCTGCTTTCAGCACGACGAGAAGGT
The DNA here is from genome assembly GCF_018294505.1 of Triticum aestivum. NCBI lineage: Eukaryota > Viridiplantae > Streptophyta > Magnoliopsida > Poales > Poaceae > Triticum > Triticum aestivum. The sequence continues at coordinate 275,424,332 of NC_057797.1, read as the reverse complement.
CTCCAACAATATCGTAGAATGTGAAGGCCTCACAGCTGGCCTGAAGGCTATGGCGGCTCTAGGGATGAAGCGCCTCACCGTCAGAGGCGACTCACAACTCAACTTCTCCAACAAGGTGTACGAGCCGAAGGATGAGCATATGGAGGCCTACCTCACAGAGGTGCACAAGATGGAGAAACAGTTCTCAGGCCTAGAGCTGCAGCATGTACCACGGGGCACCAACAAGGAGTCCGACGACATCACCAGGAGAGTGTCCAAGTAGCAACCACAGGAGCCAGGCATCTTTGAGGAGCGGATCTTCAAGCCATCAGCTACGCCACCTCTTTCAAGCACGACTCAACCTCGGGAGGAGCTCCCCCAGCCTCCGGTCACAGGAGCCCCAGCCTGTGGCCCGACCTCAGGAGCTCAGCTACTCTTGGCGCTCGAGCCCCGGGAGGAATGTTAGACCAAGGAATTCAAGGAGTACTTAACACACGGGATGTTGCCGGAGAAGCAAGAGGAGGCGGAGCGCGTGGCCCGGCAAGCCACGGCATACTGTATCCAAGATGGTGAGATATACAGGAAACGACCGAACGATGTCACGCTGCGCTGCATATCCAGCGATCAAGGAAGGGAGTTGCTGATTGACATACACGGCGGGGACTGCGGGCACCACTCGTCATCACGGACCCTCGTCGGCAAGGTGTTCCGCAGTGGGTTTTACTGTCCTACAGCACTCAACGATGCGGCCGAGCTGGTGAAATCCTGCGAAGCTTGCCAGTTCCACGCCAAGCAAATCCATCAGCCAGCTCAGGGTCTTCAAACCATCTCACTCACATGGCCGCTCGTAGTCTGGGGGCGTATATCCTAGGCTAGTTCCGTTGTGCGCCAAGGGGCTACCGCTACCTCTACGTCGCCATCGACAGGTTCACCAAGGTGGCGAAAGTGGAAGCCGTCCGTACCATCCCAGCCGGCTCAGTTGTCAAGTTCATCAAGGGCCTCGTAATCCGCTTCGGGGTCCCCAACTGCGTCATCATAGATAACGGTTCACATTTTACTAGCAACCTCTTCAAAACCTATTGTGCTAACTTTGGAACATAGATCTACTACGCTTCGGTGGCCCACCCCAGGAGTAATGGACAGGCCGAACGTGCTAACGCGGAGGTCCTGAGGGGCCTTAAGACCAGGACCTTCAAGAAGAAGCGGGAGGCTTGCGGCAGGGGCTGGCACGACGAGCTCCAGTGTGTACTGTGGTCCATCCGAACCGCCGCCACCAAGCCAACGGGAGAGACTCCATTCTTCCTCATCTACGGAGCTGAAGCGGTCCTTCCTCACGAGGTCAAGCATCGCTCCGCACGGGTCCTAGCGTTCGACGAAACGCAGGAGGACGCCACGCGGGGGATGGACCTCGTGCTGGGGGAGGAACGTCGCCGCAAAGCTGCGCTACGGGCGGCGAAGTACCAGCAAGCATTGCAGCGATACCACTGCCGAACATCCGCTCCAGGACACTCGAGATAGGCGACCAAGTCCTGATGCGGGTCCTCTCTAGGGAAGGGCTGCATAAGCTTTCACCAATGTGGGAGGACCCGTTTAAGGTCGTCCACATCTCCAGTCCTGGCGCCGTGCTCCTAGAGACACAAGATGGAGTACCAATCCAAAACTCCTGGAACATCCGGCACCTCTGGAAGTTCTACCCATGAGGCAAGGCCCAGAGCCTCTGAAACAAGGCCCAGAGCCTGTGAAACAAGGCCCAGAGCCTGTGAAGTAAGGCCCAGAGCCTGTGAAGAAAGGCCTAGAGCCTGTGAAGAAGGCCCAGTGCCTGTGAAGAATCGCCACCTGTGACACTCACGTAATAATGAGTTGGGGCTGTACATGCCCCGGAGTCTCAGGGGTGCCGGCCTCAGGCCCTGGGGCTCCCGCCCACGCCTAGTGGCAGCACTTAGCTCCGCGCCGGTGAGAAGACTTGAAAACTAGATTAGGTGCCGGGCGTGGCTTTTCATTTGCTTTCCGTAGTTGGCTTCCTTTTTCTTAATCGAAGTTTGCTTTTGGCGTTCCTTGCTGATCTGACCCCCTCACCTCTCACTGCATTTTTCTGGCTCGGGTTCGCTCACCCTCTCTCTCTCTCTCGCATGCCTCGCAAGGGGGCTAGGCAGGTGCCCTCGCGAGCATTTTCTTTCCCCTTCCCTGCCTTCTCGCAAGCCACCCTCGTTCGAGCCCAAAAGCCGGCGTGCTTCTCCTAGTCCGTGCCCCTCGGGTACCGCAACACAAAGCGCCAGGTCAGGGCCAGTGTGATCGACAAATCTTTTAGCGCACTTCCTAACGAGTTTTTGCAGTTCCCGAGCTAATGCAGGCCGCCAAGGCAAGATGGACACGAGGAAATGAGCGCCTTGTGAGGAAGAGGGCGTCCCGAACGTACCAGGGACTTGTCAAGTTGTGCAGTTGCCGAGGCAGCATGGGGAAGCGGAGACGCGGACGTCCAATCAACTGCCATGCATCAACCAAGGCCGCAGGCTTTTGGGGGCCAGCGGTGCTCCGTACTTGACCCTTGGCTTCGCCGCGAAGCCAAGCCCAAACGCACCTTGGGCCCGGGGGCTACTGTCGACGTTCTGGGAATGGGGGTCCCCAGACTTGCCTGCCTGCAGCCCGCGGCGTGGCTAAGCAAGCGGGCCATGCGGCCCATCTTCATCAACAAGGCATCCAAGACCCTCGCGAGGGGCCAAGCCTCGCGAGGCGGACGACACAAGACCTCCTATGGAGTGGCCTAGTCGGGCAGGCTCGCGAGGGGCGGTGATAACAAGGCGAGGCGAACCTCACGAGGCTCTCATGACGTGAGCCGTGAGGATCGACACCAGGCGAGCGCCATGCAGACGCCAACGCGCGCAGCATCCTTGTTTCCTCTTTGTTGCTAAGGAGGCCAGCGCAGGCGAGGAGTACCGAGGCATCAGGCAAAGGTTGCCATATCGGTGCAACAAGACCAAGACCAGAAGGACGGCAAGACTGAGATCATTGTGGAGCCCAAGACGGCGTCACCACCAGAGCCTTTCACAGGCGGAGACTACCTTTGTTAGGATAGTTCATACTAGTTGCCCCCTTCAAAATTGCCCGCCGTTGTTGGCTCCCTTCCCGCTCAATATTTGGGAAGAGGACCACGGCCTTATAAATAGGACTAGCCACCACCATAGGCAGGGGAGAGCCTGAAGATCATCCCCACACACACAAGTTAGCCAAGCACGAGAACACCTCACTCTCAGGAGGTTGTTCTTCCCCTTGTATTTTTCATCATCAGTCCAAGAGGCAATCCACCACCACCACACTGGAGTAGGGTATTACACCACAATGGTGGCCCGAACCAATATAAATCTTGTGTCTTTATGTGTTGCGAGTTCGTCGAGTTCGTTCGCGAGATCTTAGCGAGCTAGGGCGTAGATCGGTGGGAGGAAAAGACTTTGCGCGCACCCCAGTGTTCGAACCTTAAGGGTTTGCCGGAACCCCACATCCGATAGAGCTACCCATTATAAAGGATCTGAGAGCTAAAAAGTTAGCTACCCTTGTTCTCATGAATGAATTTGATCACATAGTACGGGAAGCTAGCGAAAATTTTGATTTTTATGGCATGAATCATGAAAAAATGTTAATAGATGAGATCCTTTATAATAGTGATTATATGTTAAGACATTTTCTTGGAAATAATAATTTTTTTAATGAGAGCCTTAAAAAGGAAATCCCAGTTTTATATGTGATCCAACAAGTTTTTAATGATGTTAATCAAAAATACTCTTGGATTGTAGCCGGTAATCAGAGGGGATATAAAGATGGACAACTTTAGAATGCTAAAATTTCTATGGAAAATGTATTTCAAGATATACTTGAATCTATTCTTTGTGCCTAGCTAGGGGCATAAAACGATATCGCTTGTTGGGAGGCAACCAAATGAATAAAATTTATTTTTGCCTGTTTCTTTCTATTCTTGAGTGTTTGCACAATTATGCTACTATTATGATTGTGTTTTTATGTTTTAATTAGTGTTTGTGTCAAGTAAAGCCTTTGGGATAATGTTGGGTGATATTTGATTTGATCCTCTTGAAAAAAAAGAAACTTTTGCGTCTAGTAAAACAATCGTTTTCTTTGCATTGTGTGCTTATTTTGATGATTCTTTGGTTTGTATCGGGGGGCATAAGCCATGGTAAAGATAGAATACAGTAGATATAATGCAAAAATAAAATATGAATGGGTTTGCAATAGTACTTATAGTGGTGATATGCTTTCTCATACTAACGGATCTCACGAATGTTTTGTTGAGTTTTGTGCGATTAAAGTTTTCAAGTTTTGGGTGAGATCATGATGGATGAAGGAGTAAGGGGGTAAGAAAATCCTAAGCTTGGGGATGCCCCACGGCACCCCAAGTTATTATCCAAAGAAAAACAAGCAACTAAGCTTGGGTATGCACCGCACGACATCCCCTCTTTCTAGTATCGACCATCGGTATTTTACTTAGAGCTATATTTTTATTCGTCACATATCATGAGTTTTGCTTGGAGCGTCTTCTATTATATGAGTCTTTGATTGTTTTTCTTTTTAGTTTGTGTCATCTATCCTTGTTGGACACACCTATTTGAGAGAGCTAAAATTATGCTATGATTTGTTAGAATTTGTGGCACCCCGGCTCAGAGCAACCGGTTTACCATGCATTGCCAGACCAGAGACCAAGTCTTCTGGCAACACACAACATCTTGGTACAGAAAACAACCACTTTATTGATGCTAGCGGATCAAAGTTTACATTACAATAGGTAGTGAGGCCAAGCGGCACGCACAGGGCGGCTGAATAATATGTACATTATTTAGTGAACATAAAGGCCTCAATCATAACAACTATGCGGCAGCGGAACAACGTCGTAGCGAAAGCTCCATAGCACAAGGACATCGATGTGGACACGATCTACACTCGGACAACACTCCTCTCCAATAAGGCTTTTCCTGACATCTCGCACTACACGCCAAGTCAATACATTGAATGTACTTGCAAGCTCACAACAGACATAAACATAATGACAATCAATATCATGATATTTAACCAATTATTAATAATGCAACAATATATTCAACATGCTGTGATCATATCCTTATAAGGAAAAATTCCTCTTACCAATGGAGATCACTTCTTGGATCACCACCCTACCAACCTCAACATCTTAACCAGGAATATCTCGTGATCCTTCCGGCGATCACAACCATGACCCATACTAGGCCTAAAACAATGATCCTTCCGGCGATCACAACCACGACCCGTACTAGTTCTAAAACAATGATCCTCCCAGCGATCACAACCACGACCAACACTTCGTCCTGACCAACCCGATGGCCTTCCCTCCATCGTCAACAGTGCAGAGTTCATAACTTAGTGTGCAAATTTTATTAAATGTTGACCCATGGTGTGACCTACTTTCAAGCGTGTCCGTAACTATGGACTCGGCTATCGATAGATTAATACATTCTGGAGAGGTAGCGCACTGTACCCACACCACGGAACCCATGGCCTCGTACTCCCATTTGGGTGGACCAACGGCATTCCGACGAAATCACTCCATTGCCATGACACTCTCTCGGCCACTTCGACCCACTCCCAACTGGGCTAGTCCTGGGTGGCCCCGTGTCTACCAAAGACACAACGACCACCATCGTGGCCAATTGTCCCTCACGGGGACCGGTGCCAAAAATATCAACAATGGGCACACAAGGTTATGTCTGCTTACCGGGCCAGGGTACCGCATGCCCATAACCTTCCCTCATTGGAGGCACTGACCAGAGGCATGACAACGGACCGAATAAAGGCCTTCCCACACAGGAAAATTTGGTTCCACTGGGAAAAACTCGATTCAGTGGCACCATGACCTGGTCAACGATATATTCAAGTTGTATTATTATCAGGTTCAACTTAAATTGAAAATAACCGGTGTCATAGTATGCCATGAAGGGCAACAATAACATATGCATCACATAATACCGGAAAAGACTGAGTCGACTATATCCGCACTAAGCATAACCATCACCAACTCTTGACACTCCTCTGGTCAAGATTAAACCTCACATTAAATAGAATCTTTTCTAACAAGTTATATCATTATTCTGATGCAAGAAAATAACTTCAATTAGTTCCTTATATCCATAACCATATTATTTCTACCATAACAAAAAATAAATTCTAGTCTCTTTATCAACTTAGTTGGCTCTAAACTTTCTGTAACACAAGCGTATTAACTTGGACTAGCACTTAACAGAATAGGAATAACACAAAAATGATCTATATGCATGGATTAAATCATTCATTCAAGTAGGAAAATCACAAATATTGCAATGGCACCATGAAAATGTTGTTGTGGCTTGCCTTGGTGCAGATGAGGTTCACAAGCCTCCAGGTGATCCTCAAGACAAGCCTCACTAGTCTGAAAACAATTACAAACAAAAAAGGAAATCATCAAGAACCCTTCTGAAATTCACCAGAAAATCTAGGCAGCAGGGAAAAATACCATTTTTGGTGAGCTGCTAGATTTCTTTGCAAAGAACACAATGCAAAAAGAATCAATTCATTTGGACTTATGGTTGAAAAGTTATGGTTGTTTAAAGCTCTCTGTATATAAATGAAATTTTAATTTAAATAAAACAGACTGGAGGGGGGTGACATCGAAGGCGTAAAGCCTTGGGGCGCCACCACTCATACCACTTCGCGCACGTACTGAGTGGCTGACTAGCGGGCCCCGCTAGTCAGATGAGGGGGGGAGGGGAAACAAGACAGGGGGCGGCGCGGCTTCGCCGAATCAAACGCCGGCGACAAGGGCTTCTTGGCCAAAACAAGAGGGAGGGATCGAGAGAGGAGACTGAGGCGCACCTGCCCGTACCCGTAGAGTAGCTAGGGGTGTTCGAACAGTGTCGGAATCTTCCTCTCTAGCGGAGACAGGAAGCAGAGCTCACCGGTGACGAAGACGACGGCGAGCAGAGGCGACTCCAGGGGTTCCCACCGGGTGGAACGATACCACCATAGAGTGGCGGAGGCCCTGGAAGGGTTGGCCTGGCCTGGGAGGGGCCGGAGCTATGGGAACGACCCGAGGGGATCACTGACGAGCTCGAGCTCGGGGACAGCGGCCCGCGTCCTGCCCGGCCGGATAGCGGCCCACGTCCTGCCCGGCTGGACAGCGGCCCGCGTCCTGCCCGGCCGGGCTACTCTATTTATAGCCGAGCGTCGAGGGGGGGTTCGGGCTTCGCCGGTGGACACCTGGACACGGCGCCCGGCGACAGGCAGCGTCATTGAGATAGGGAGAAGGAGAAGGAGCTCACGCGGGGACTGTGGGTGAACGGGGACGAGCACAGGGGCACTGGGGTGACGATGAGCATAGTGCGCACCGCACTGTTTCGTTGGCCGGACCGTGCCCGTGCTCGCTGCGGCGAGATCCGGCATCGGCGAGTGCTGGGGGAGAGTTAATGGGGCTAAGACGAACATGATGGTGAGGTTTGGCACGCTTAGGCAGGAGGGGAAGCAAGGACGCGATCAACAGAGGCTCGGGCGCGTCGCAGAGCGCGTCGGCCGCATGCCAGCACGCCTGGACGAACGCAGTCACCGCGCGAACTCTGACCTCATGCCAACCTAAGCCCAAATTTCATGTCTGGCGTATTGTTCGTGTTAGTTTTGAATGTTACCACACTTTGGTTTGGATCCAGACGCAGTAGAAAAGATTTCACAAGCCTAGTAAGTTTCTGATCAGTAACTTTGAGAGCTTACTGTGGTCAAACGGCTGGGAGTTGGGAGCTGAGTTTTGGAGGGTAGCAATCATCTACTAAGGTGATGATGCACAAGAAAAATCAGCCCCAAAGGAGCAAGTAAAATGGTAGTTGTCGTAGAAACTACCATTTCTGTCCAAAACAGAAAATATTTTCTATAGCAAAAATATTCCAAAAAGTCATGCAATATTTTTCCTCAGGAAGGTGCCCTAGGGTTCCAAGAATATTTGTGAATTGTGTCAGATTTTTGTTGGCAATAAAAATTGGGTTTGCTTTGGAGCACATTGATCTAGCTAGGGTTTAAGAGAGGGAAATGATTATTTTTCATTAAGGAAACATATTCCAAATATTATTTTGAGATGAACCAGAGGGGGAATGATGGTTAGAGAGGGAAATGGGACACTTGGGTGAAAGCCAAGGGGTACCCAAGTGATTAAGTCCATATGAAAGGATTCAAAAACTCCAAATTCAAAATCAATCCAACTGAAAATCTGGCAAATAAAGGAGGCCAAAAACTAGGCTGTGACAAACCTCCCCCACTTAGAATGAATCTCGTCCTCGAGAGTCGGTTGCTTGGGAAAACCATTCTGGATAATGTGTCTTGAGAAACTCTTCCCGTTCCCACATGGATTCTGACTCTGTGTGATGCTCCCACTGAACTTTGTAGAACCATCTTACTTTGCTGCGTGTGACCCTTTCCATCTGATCCAAAATTTTAACCAGCCTCTCTTCATATGTTAAGTCCTTTGCCAACTCTACCTCTATCATAGCTGTCTTTTTCTCAGGCGGCGATATGCATCGCCTCAACTGTGAAACGTGAAACACGTTGTGCACGTCTGACAATTCAGGGGGTAGTTCCAACTGATATGCAACGGTACCCACTCGTGACCTAACTCGAAATGGACCAATAAATCTAGGTGACAGCTTTCCAGGAGTCAGAAATCTCTTGAATCCTTTCATAGGAGTGACTCGGGGGTATACCTGTTCTCCGGGTTCAAAATTGATCTGTCGGTGCTTTGCATCATAATAACTCTTCTGCCGAGATTTGGCCAATTACAACTGTCTCTGATTTCCCTAACTTGTTTCTCAGCTTCCATCATGAGATCTGTCCCGAAAATACGGCTATCTCCGGTTTGAGACCAATTTAAAGGAGTGCGGCACTTATGGCCATACAAAGCATCATATGGTGACATCTTTAGACTGGTCTGGAAGCTGTTGTTATAAGAGAACTCGGCATATGGCAAACAGTCTTCCTATTTGGATCCTTGGGCAAAAGCACATGCTCGCAGCATATCTTAGAGTATTTGGTTCACCCGCTCTGTCTGGCCATCGGTTTGGGGATGATAAGCGGTACTGTATTTCATTGTTGTCCCCAAGGCTTCATGGAGACGTGACCAAAAAGCGGAGGGAAAAAGTGAACCTCGATCAGAGGTGATGGTTCGGGGTACTCCATGCAGACTGACTATCCTGGATACATACAGTTGTGCAAGTTGATCTGCTCGATATGTGGTTTTGATCGGGATAAAGTGAGCAACCTTGGTTAAGGTGTCCACTATGACCCAGATTGCATCATTGCCCCAGAGTGTCTTGGGCAGTCCTGTGATGAAATCCATGTAGGCATCATCCCATTTCCATTGTGAGAATGGCAGGGGTTGGAGAAGTCCGGCTGGCTTCTGATGGTCTGCCTTTACCTAGTTGCATATGTCACAACAGGCTACAAAATAAGCAATGTCTTTCTTCATCCCATCCCACCAAAATACTTGTCGTAGATCTTCATACATTTTCGTACCTCCAGGTTGAATAGAATACGAAGATTCATGTGCTTACGACATGATCTTCTGCTTTATATCCACCTGATTTGGTACACAAATTCTTCCACGGAATCGGAGAGTACCAAATTGATTCTTTGAGAAATATGAAGTCTGTCCTGCTACCACATTTTTGGCACATTTCTGCAGAACGGTGTCATCTGGCTGTGCCTTGCGGATCTCTTCAATGGTGGGAGTGACTTCCAAAATATTAGCATCAACTATGGCCAGGTTGAGCTGAGCAATCTCCTCTTGAAGTTCAGGAGGCAAGGATTCCAATATGACATTCAGGCTGACAGGCTTTCTACTAAGTGCATCGGCGACCATGTTGGCCTTACCCGGGTGGTAATTTATTCCAAGATCATAGTCCTTGACTAACTCAAGCCACCTTCGTTGACGGAGATTTAAATCTGGTTGAGTAAATATATACTTGAGACTTTTGTGATCGGTAAAAATTTGGCACCTCTTCCCGATGAGATAGTGTCTCCAAATTTTTAGAGCATGAACAACCGTGGCCAATTCCAGATCATGAGTGGGATAATTTCCCTCGTGGGGTCATAGCTGTCGCGATGCATAAGCTACTACCTTGCCGTCTTGCATAAGTATGCATCCAAGTCCTTGTCTGGAGGCGTCGTTGTACACATCAAAACTGCGGTAGATATCTGGAAGAGTTAACACCGGTGCGGTCGTTAGCCGTATCTTTAGCTCATTAAAATTTTCTCACAGTCCTCAATCCATTCAAACTTCTTATCTTTTTTGAGCAGCTCCGTCATGGGTTTAGCAATCTTGGAAAACCCTTCAATGAAATGACGCTAATACCCGGCTAATCCAAGAAAACTCTGGATCTGTGATACGGTTGTGGGTGGCAACCAATCGAGCACATCCTTTACTTTGCTTGTTCCCACAGCTATACCTTCGCCGGATAGCACATGTCCAAGGAACCCAACCTGCTTGAGCCAAAATTCGCATTTACTGAATTTGGCGTATAGGTGATGGTCGCGGAGTCGTTGTAACACTGCTCGGAGGTGTTCCTTATGATCTTCTTAACTCCTTGAGTAAATAATTATGTCATCGATGAAGACTCCCACGAACTTATCGCGGAAGTCCATGAATACCTTGTTCATCATATGCATGAAGAAAGTAGGGGCGTTGGTGAGAGCAAAAGACATCACTGTATATTCATAAAGACCGTACCGAGTGGTAAAGGCGGTCTTAGGAATATTCTCCTTTTTAATCTTGAGCTGATGATATCCAGTCGGTAAATCAACCTTGGAGAATACTTTGGCCCCACTTAGTTGATCAAACATGTCACACCCTAATTAGTTCAAGCATTAGAGTGTGCATCATGTTTAAATTCCTCTTAAATTTGAAATGGGGAAGACAGAACCCCCAACCCCCCTGGAAACAACTAAGGTTTACTAAAATTATTTTTCAATGAACCTGAAATGCCCTTCTAAAAAGTTCACTCTCTTTGTCTTGGGATAGAACCTCTCGCAAAATTGGTGCACAATTTTCTAGGTCAATAGAAGGTCATTGAATTAAATCATAAGTATTTGACTTTGGGCATTTAAATGCTATAAAATAATTTAAATGCTCAAATAATTCTGGAAATAAATGTTTGCTGTTGGAAATATTCTAAACAGAGCCCACAATTATTTTCAGGATTTTTGGAAACGTTTTAGTATTTTTAATAAAGCCCAACAACTGCAGTTAAATAGAAAAACAGAAACAAATCAAAAAAAAGAGAGAGAGGGAAGCCCACTTGGGCCTTACCTGTGCTGGCCCAGCCCACCTGGCTCGGACCAGCCGACTGGCCTTGCCAGTCGTCGTCCTCCTCCCGCCAGGAGGACGAGGAGCGCGTGGCCGGTGCCCGCGGCCACACGCCGGCCACCTCCTGCTTCTGCCGACGCCCTGGAGACGTCCAGGGATGCCACGCCGACCCCCACATCCCCCTCTCATCCTCCATCACTCTCCCCCTCGTCTCCCTCACCCTCTCCCGTGATGGCCGAGCGCGATCCTCGCCGCCGTTCGCCGTAAACGTCACCAGAGCCACCCCCTCGCCCCTCCGACAAGCCCAATAGATCCGCCTCGTCGCTCTGGACCTCTCCGCTGACCCACGCGACTCCAAACGCCGCCGAACACCGTCTTCACCCTCGTCTTCAACCTCGGGCACCCGAGCCGTCTCCGGTCGATTTGGCGCCACCAGGACCTCCCCGAGCTCGCTGACCCCCTCTCCGACCCCGCTATGAGCTCCTCTTCCTCTTCCCCTAGCTCCCGTGCTCGTTTGCCCTCTGTAGTCGCCACTTCCACTGCACCCGAAAGCTCCTCGCCGCCGGCCATGGCGGCGTCGTCGCTAGAGCCACAGTGGCTCGAAGCCAAGCTCACCGTTGTGCTCAGCGCAGCACCAGGAGTGCGTAGCCACCACCAGCTCCTTCTCCCATGCACCGTAGCATCGAACCCAACCCCGTCCGAACTCCGGCCGCCGCTGTCGAGCTCGCCAGCGTCGTTTCCGGCGTCCCCGTGTCCAACCACTTGCACCACTGGATGCGGCAGCTCCCTAGCTACGCGTAGCACGTCTCCACCAGCGATTTGGTCACCGAAGGACCAAATCCGAAGCTCTCCGCCGTCTTGGCCTCGCCGGCGACTCAACGCCAGCGGGATTAGCCCCGCTGACCAGGGGTTTGACCGCAGTTTGACTCCATCTGAGACACTGACATGTGGGGCCAGCTTCTAACTAATTTAGATTAGTTTAAATTAGAGCTAATCACTCTGTTAGAGGTTAATGACGTCGTTAACTACCCCTCTCTCACTGACATGTGGGCCCAGAGCCTAACTAACCCAGTTTAGTGCTAACTAAACACTAACCAACTCTGTTAGTTAGCTGAGAGACTGACAGAAGGGGCCCACTAATCAGGTTTGACCTGGGCTGGCACCTTTGACCCACTGATGTCACAGTGACGCAGTGCTGACGCATTAATTCAATTTCTGGATTTATTCTTTAATTCGAAATTCCAGAAAATAATCAAAACTTCTAAAAATCATAGAAAATCAACCATAGCTCCAAATGCAAAGATTTATATATGAAAAATGATTAGAAAAATTCAATCTATCCATCTGTAATGGTTTCATGCATGACAAAACAAGTTAACCTTGCTGTTTAAGCAGAATGAGGTAATGCACTAATAAAGCCATGTTTAATAAGCTAATAACTGAATCTTTGACTCAAATGAGTTCATCCCATTCTGTTTTAGCTTGCATTAGGCCAAGAAACCTTCATCTTGCCATGTCACAGCATGCATCATATTGTTGCGTATTGCCATGTGTTGATTATGTTTCGGTGTGTCTTTTGTGGTAGGTTCTGCCTCCGAGGATAACCCCGAGTATCCTTCTGAAGGGCAGAACCCTACTACCACTACAACAGGCAAGCAACCCATTGATCATTCCGATACAAAACCATGTTCTCGCTTCTGCTCTTGTTTACTGCATTAAGACAACGCGATTCAAACTGCTGTGTGTTACGGTAGTTGAACCCTTATCCTTTGCATGACCTGTCATTGCCACAGTAACTAGATGAAACCCACTAGCATGTGTAGGAGTTGATTGAGCCATGTATGTGATTCCTACCTTGCTATGCCTGCTATGCTTAGAGTTGTGTTAGGTCTGGTTCATCTGGGTGATGGGCTAGAGTGATATGATATGTCGGTAATGTGAGGAATGTGTTGAACATGTTTTGGTAAAGGTATCGATGAGAGGCCATGTAGGAGTACATGGTGGGTTGTTTCATTGAGACCGTCCATAAGAACTGAGATCTGTATGCGTGATTTAAGATTCAGCTACTACCACACATTGGGCCCTGAAATATGACCCCGCTCGACTTACTGAACCCTCTCGCTCTTTGTCCAGGAGTTGCAACTAGTTTGTGGTGTTTGTAGGATATGTGTTGGCGGCCGTGCATAGCGCTGACCCTAGGGGTGGGCTATGATGCGGTAGATACACCGTGGCCGGGTATGCCGGGCGCCCGTTTGGCGTCTCGGGACCCTGTACACATCGTTTGGGGCCGTTGAGGACACCCCGGCCGGATTTCCTTGCGGATGGAACCTGAATAGGCGATAAACCAGGACTAGAGACTTGTGAGGTTAGTCAGGTCGTGGTCTACACCCACGTCAGTTTTCGCTTGAAGTCTGCCGAGCACATGTCGTGTGCAGACGCTAAGTGGTGGAAACATGTGTGACGAAGTACACCCCTGCAGGGTATAAAACTATTCGAATAGCCGCGTCCGCGGTAAAGGACTACTTGGTTGCCTATACAGTTCATAGACAAGTTAATGGATACTATTAAAAGACTCAAGATAAGTGTGAGTACCGAGGATGGCCCTCTCGTAGGATGACGAGGGAGGATCCTCGGTGGAGTATTGTGTTGGTGAGTAGTGGACTCGTGTGCGAAAACTATTTTACTGGTGGAGTTCCGTAGGATAGCTTAGCCAAGAGTCAAAGCTGGGTTGCTACAATAAGCCCACCACCTTCTTGAGAATAAGCATGTATAGTAGGTTCTGTTGTAAGATTTGCTCAGTACCCTTGTACTCATGTTTGCTTAATTACTCTTTTTAGACGACAACACCGCCCCCTCCGATGGGTTCCATGTAAACCTTGACGTCGACGAGTGACTAGCCTCCCAGGTGGTGATCCTGGCCATGGAGGGCCCTATGTAGATAGATAGGATTCGAGAAGCCTTCTTTCTTTCTAGTGTCTGTACTCAGACTAGTTGCTTCTGCATGTGCTTGTATCATTGTATGACTTGAGTGTCGGGTCATGTGACCCCTATCTGTATGAACATGTTATGTATGGCTCTCTGGAGCCTTTAAATAAAGTACTTGAGTTGTAGAGTTTTGTGTTGATGCCATGTTGTATGTACTCATATCGGGCATATTGTGTGTATGATTGAAATGCTTGGTATGAGTGGGATCCGACAACCTAGTTGTTTATCCTTGGCAGCTTTTCTAATGGGGAAATGTAGTCTAGTGTTCCTCGAGCCATAGTAGTCTGCTACAGCCTGGTTCACCGGAGTCCTGCTAGCCCAGCACTACTGTTCGGGACACTTGAGTGGCCGACATGTGTTTCACTTCGTTCCTATGTCTGTACCTTCGGGGAAATATCACGCGGTGACTTCCGGAGTCCTTCCTAGCCTGCTACAGCCCGGGTTCCCCAGAGTCCTGTTAGCCCGGTGCTACAGCCCAGAATCACTCGCTGATGACCGACATGCTCGATGAGATTCATGTATGCCTGTCTCCATAGGTCTGTGCCGCTTTGGGTTCATGACTAGCCATGTCGGCCCGGGTTCTCTGTCATATGGATGCTAGCGACACTATCATATACGTGAGACAAAAGGCGCAAACGGTCCCGGGCCATGGTAAGGTGACTCCCGTGGGATACCGTGCGTGAGGACGCAAAGTGATATGAGGTGTTACTGGCTAGATCGATGTGGCTTGGAATCGGGGTCCTGACAGCATTGGTATCAGAGCTGGACTGCCTGTAGGTTCGTTGAGCCAAGCTGGTCGATGTCGAGTCTAGAAATGCTTTAGTTATATGTAGGGGAATTGATTGTGGGAGGGAATGTAAGGCTCTTTTACTCCTTTACCCTATGCCTCTGATCTGAGTCATTCTCTTCTCATTCAACGTGGGTTAAGGACTAGGCTCTCTTCTTCTATCAGGTTCACATGTTACTAATCGTAGTAGCTTATAGGATTGCTGTTATAAGCCCGAGTTCAGTTTATACTATTTTAGTATGTTGCTAATTGGATCAAAACCTTGATATGATGTTGTTGAGTGGTATTGCGAACTGTTGTGGATGTCTCAAATCTTTTTCTGAGCATTTACAGCTGTTATGCTGTCCAATTTTCCCTAGAAATTCTGATGTCTTTGCATTGTGGTTGTGCTTTCAGATGGCCAACCGTGTTCAAAACCAATTGGTTCGCATGACCTGGTGCCTCGACGTGCCCGGTCATACTGCTATGTTAGTCCGGGTAATGATCGAGACGGGTTACCATTGGCATCCCGAATACACCGTCGAAGAGCAATTCCGAGACTTTAATCAAAGCCAATATTTCTGCACCGTCAGGATATTTCCTTCTTATCAAGCCCCTTCACTATTCCTATGGACTCGGGGTTACTGTTGAGATGGCTGTGCAGGATGCTGCCTATTCCATGATGACCATCATGCGAGTCCGGACTGGCCTGCTTCGGAACACCGACTTCCGTTACATGCCAGCTTCACTTCCGGGAGCGCAAGGGTATCTTGAGGCTATCTATGCTAACTCCACTCAGGAGGACTCATTAACTCGTACCACTGCTGAGATGCTCGAAGATAAGGACCGGGAGAATCGGGCCTTGAGGCTGGAGCTTTTCAATAGCCATGCTGATCATTGGGCTATATTGACTCGGTTTGCACATGCGGTGCAAGCTGGATGTATGGATACAAGGGATCTGTATCCTGTGAGATCATCTCTGCCAGACATGGTGGATTGGCGTGATGTGGGAGGCATCACCCCACCCCGTGGTCCCCGCAGGCCACCGTTTGTTGGTCCAAGACCTCATCCTAGCCCCTATGGTCCACAGGCTCCTCAGGACCGTCTGTTCTTGGATGATCATGTTGAACTTCCAGGCTATGGAGGTGACTTCTATGAGGACTACTACGGAGCTGTCTGAGTTAGTAGTAGTACCACTAGTATTGTAATAGTTGTATATTCACTGTCCTGCGTGACTTGTGGACTACGACTTGGTGTGTAATCAATTCCGGAGGTGTAGTCAAATAATGTATAGGAGCTTGGAATGCCTCCGATGAGATGAACGTCTTCCATCATAGTTGTACTGTAGCTTGGGCTTGTACTAAACTATGTATGATGTGTATGACCGTTGGTATATACATGGCAGTCTTATATTACCATGACATACGGATGGACATCTATGCATTCCGTGTTATCCATTACATTCTGCACTTCCTTGCTAAGTTTGAGCCATCCTTATCTAAACCGTTGTCTTGTTTTCTCCTAGGATGGTCAACACCCGCAGCAACCCTGCTGCCTCGGAGCAGGGGGAAGCCAGTGCAGCTAGGGGTGAAAATCTGCCTCACCCGCCTTCTCTGGCCGAAGTGATGCTGGGGGCGGAAAGAAAGAAGCGTGAGACTAACCGCCTGCTAGAGCGGATTGAGCAGAACACTGCACGCCATCCGCGAAATGACTTGGTGTCAATCAATGACTTTATCAAGCTGTACCCACCAAAGTTTAACCATTCCGTCGAGCCCCTCGACGTGGATGACTGGCTTCGCAGCATCACCCACAAGCTACGTTCTGCCAACGTAGCCGAAGCCGACAAGGTTACTTACGCTGCCTACCATCTCAAGGCCCTGCTAGCCTCTGGTGGGAAAATTTTTAAGCTATGCGCCCGGTCGGCCAAATTACTACTTGGGCTGAATTCAGTGAGGCTTTCCGTGAGCATCACATTCCGGAAGGTCTCATGGATCGCAAGAGGGTCGAGTTCTGCAACTTCACCCAAGGAAGACTGACTGTGGATGCTTATAGTCGTGAATTTGGGAATCTGGCACGTTATGCCCCTGAAGAGGTGTCTACTGACACTAAGAAGCAGGCAAGGTTCCACAAGGGACTTAGCCCTGAGCTTCGCCGCGATCTTCGTCTGCACGAGTGCACCTCCTTTCAGAAGTTGGTCAATAAAGCCATCAGTGCTGAGATAGGCCAGACTGATTATGACGTTTCACGCAAGCACTCCCGTGATTTTGGCTCTTCATCCGGCTCTGGAGCTCAGAAGCGCCGGGTGTGGATCCCAAGCACGGCACTGCCACCTAGGTTCATCCCGAGGCCATCCTTTGAGGCGCCTCGTCCTAACCAGCAATTTGCACCGCCCAAGCCCTATGGTGGCCCCACTGCTAATGCTGCTCCACGCCCCAATATGGTGACATGCTTTAAGTGTGGAGAGCCAGGTCACTATAATCGAGAGTGTCCCCAGAACAACAACCCCAATCAAACTGGAAAGTCCGTTGGTCGTGGTAAGCCCACGGGAAAAACATTCTACGCTAAGCCGGCCACCACTGCACATGGCCATGTCAACTATGTTTCAGCCGAGGAGGCTCATGAGGATCCTAACATCGTCCTTGGTACGCTCCTTGTTAACTGCCATGTGGCATCTGTTCTTTTCGATACTGGAGCATCTCATTCATTCATATCCGAGAACTATGCTCGATTGCATAACACGACATTCTGTGACATGCCCTCTACCATGGAAATTCAAACCCATGGCTCTAGATGGCAAACTTCTAGAGTAAGCCATGGGAATGAAATTCTTGTCAATAGACTTGTCTTCCTTGCATCCTTAATAGCTCTCAAGTCCTCGGACATAAACATCATCTTGGGTATGGACTGGATGTCAGCTCATTATGCTAAGATCGATTGTGCCACTACAACCGTTCAACTTAATCACCCATCGGGCAAGAAAGTCAATGTCTTAACCCAAGTGGCCAAGCGCCAACTTTACTCCCTAAATGCCAACCCCCTTCCAGACCTTGAGGATGTTTCGGTAGTTGAGACTTTCCGGATGTCTTTCCAGAATAACTGCCAGGTGTTCCACCTGACAGGGATGTTGAGTTTGTGATAGACCTTGTTCCAGGAACCGTTCCAATTTCTAGAAGACCCTACAAGATGGCACCCTTAGAACTAGCCGAGCTTAAGAACCAACTCGACGAGTCCTTGAAAAAGGGTTTCATCCGTCCTAGTTCCTCTCCTTGGGCTTGCCCCGTCCTCTTCGTTAAGAAGAAGGATGGAACGGATCGAATGGTTGTGGATTACCGACCTGTCAACTTGGTCACCATCAAGAAAAAATGCCCGCTTCCCAGGACCAACGATCTGTTTGATCAGCTCGCTGGATCCTTAGTCTTTTCCAAGATGGATTTGAGGTTGGGCTACCATCAAATCAAAATCAGAAACGGGGACATTCCCAAAACAGCCTTTGTTACTCGTTATTGCCAATACAAGTACACCGTCATGTCCTTCGGTTTAACAAATGCCCCAGCTACCTTCTCTCGGTTAATGAACTCGGTCTTCATGGAGTACTTGGATAAATTCGTCGTAGTATACCTCGATGACATACTCATCTACTCCAAGAATGAAGAGGAACATGCTGAACATCTAAGGCTGGTATTGATGAAACTTCGAGAGCATCGCCTTTATGCCAAATTCTCCAAGTGTGAATTTTGGTTGCCAGAAGTGACCTATCTAGGCCATGTAATCTCTGGCAAGGGTATTGCTGTCAATCCCGAGCGAGTTCAAGCCGTCCTTGATTGGACTCCACCTGAGACGGTTAAGCAAGTTCGGAGCTTCCTTGGCTTAGCGAGCTATAGCTGCCGCTTCGTCGAGAATTTCTCCAAGGTTTCTAAACCTCTAACTGAACTCCTCAAGAAAGATAAAAGGTTCGAGTGGACTCCACTTGCGAGTTTAGCTTTCAGGAACTGAAAAGACGCCTGACATCTGCTCCCGTACTGGTACCACCAGACTTCTCCAAGGACTTTATTATCTATTGCGACGCCTCGCGACAAGGACTAGGTTGCATACTCATGCAAGATCGTTAGGTAATTGCCTATGCTTCACGGCAATTACACCCACATGAGGAAAATTATCCCACACATGATCTAGAGCTTGCAGCTGTAGTCCATGCACTTAAAACTTGGCGACATTACCTTCTCGGTAATCGTTGCGAGATCTTTACCGATCACCAAAGTTTGAAAAATATCTTCACCCAACCAGATTTGAATCTCAGGCAAAGACGTTGGGTTGAGTTGATCTCGGATTACGACTTAGGAATAACTTACACACCGGCCAAACCAATGTCATTGCTGATGCGCTAAGCCGTAAGTCCTATTGTAACAACCTGATGTTACAACAAAGTCAACCACTTCTCCATGAGGAATTTCGTAAGCTTAATCTTCACATTGTTCCTCGAGGATTCCTATCCACCCTGGTGGTGAAACCTACCCTTATGGATCAAATCATAGCTGCCCAGAAGCGTGATAAGGGCATATCCCAGATTAGGGAAACCATTGCTAGCGGAGTTGCTAAATGTTTTTCTATGGATAAGCGGGGTGCTGTCTTCTTCGAGAACCGTTTGGTGGTTCCCAAGAAACAACATCTACGCCAGTTGATCCTTAAGGAAGCTCATGAATCCCCTCTCACCATTCATCCCGGTAGTACTAAAATGTATCAAGACCTACGCCAGAGGTTTTGGTGGACTAGGATGAAGAGATAAATCGCTCAATACATTGCTAATTGCGACGTTTGTCATCGTGTTAAAGCAGAGCATCAACGGCCTGCTGGCACCCTTCAACCTTTGGCTATTCCTGAATGGAAATGGGATAAAATCAGTATGGATTTCATCACTGGGTTTCCCAGGACCAAGAGAGGGAATAATGCCATCTTCGTCGTAATCGACCGACTTTCCAAAGTAGCCCACTTTCTACCTGTTCGTGAGAGTATCACCGCTAGCCAGCTAGCCGAATTATACATCTCCCGAATAGTGTCTCCTCATGGTGTCCCATTGTAAATTAACTCAGACCGTGGGAGTCTCTTCACCTCTCGATTTTGGGAAAGTTTCCAAAATGCTATGGGAACTCGTCTCTCTTTTAGTACGGCCTTCCATCCTCAATCAAGTGGTCAAGTAGAACGAGTTAATCAAATCCTGGAAGATATGCTCTGAGCTTCTGTTGTCTCGTTCGGAATGAGTTGGGAGAAATGCCTTCCATTCGCAGAGTTTGCTTATAACAATAGTTATCAAGCCAGCTTGGGCAAGGCTCCTTTCGAAGTTCTCTATGGACGAAAATGTCGAACGCCTCTTAACTGGTCAAAAACCAAGGAAATACAACTCTTTGGCCTGGATATGATTCAGAAAGCAGAAGAGCAGGTTCACGTTATTCATGAGTAATTGAAAACAGCCCAATCTCGTCAAAAGAGTCAATATGATCGTAAACATAAGCCTATGACTTATGAAGTCGACGAGAAGGCTTACCTTCGGGTTACTCCGTTAAAGGGAACCCATCGTTTCAGTATCAAAGGCAAATTGGCTCCTCGTTACATTGGACCCTTTCGCATTCTTGCCAAACGAGGAGAAGTTGCCTACCAATTGGAACTACCTTGCATCTTTCCAGAGTTCACGATGTCTTCCACGTTTCTCAACTCAGGCGTTGCTTCGCGGATCCCATCCGTGGAGTGGACCACGAAATGCTTGATCTACAAGATAACCTCTCCTATCGGGAATATCCTGTTCGTATCCTTGATCAAGCCGAGCGTACCACTCGACGTCATAATATCAAGTTTCTCAAGGTTCAATGGTCACACCATTCCGAGAAAGAAGCCACTTGGGAAAGGGAGGATCGTCTTCGACTCAAGTACCCCACCTTCTTCCCGGAGTATCCTAAATCTTGGGACGAGATTCTTTTGAGTGGGGGTGAGTTGTCACACCCTAGTTAGTTCAAGCATTAGAGTGTGCATCATGTTTAAATTCCTCTTAAATTTGAAATGGGGTAGACAGAACCCCCAACCCCGCCTGGAAACAACTAGGGTTTACTAAAGTTATTTTTCAATGAACCTGAAATGCCCTTCTAAAAAGTTCACTCTCTTTGTCTTGGGTTAGAACCTCTGGCAAAATTGATGCACAATTTTCTAGGTCAATAGAAGGTCATTGAATTAAATCATAAGTATTTGACTTTGGGCATTTAAATGCTATAAAATAATTTAATTGCTCAAATAATTCTGGAAATAAATGTTTGCTGTTGGAAATATTCTAAACAGAGCCCACAATTATTTTCAGGATTTTTGGAAATGTTTTAGTATTTTTAATAAAGCCCAACAGTTGCAGTTAAATAGAAAAACAGAAACAAATCAAAAAAAAGAGAGAGAGGGAAGCCCACCTGGGCCTTACCTGTGCTGGCCCAGCCCACCTGGCTCGGACCAGCCGACTGGCCTTGCCAGTCATCGTCCTCCTCCCGCCTGGAGGATGAGGAGCGCGTGGCCAGCGCCCGCGGCCACACGCCGGCCACCTCCTGCTTCTGCCGACGCCCTGGAGACGTCCAGGGATGCCACACTGACCCCCACGTCCCCCTCTCATCCTCCATCACTCTCCCCCTCATCTCCCTCACCCTCTCCCGCGATGGTCGAGCACGATCCGCGCCGCCGTTCGCTGTAGACGTCACCAGAGCCACCCCCTCGCCTCTCCGACAAGCCCAATAGCTCCGCTTCGTCGCCCTGGACCTCTCCGCTGACCCACACGACTCCAAACACCGCCGAACGCCGTCTTCGCCCTCGTCTTCAACCTCGGGCACCCGAGCCGTCTCCGGTCGATTCGGCGCCGCCAGGACCTCCCCGAGCTTGCTGACCCCCTCTCCGCCCCCGCTGTGAGCTCCTCTTCCTCTTCCCCTAGCTCCTGTGCTCGTTTGGCCTCTGTAGTCGCCACTTCCACCGCACCCGAAAGCTCCCCGCCGCCGGCCATGGCGCCGTCGTGGCTAGAGCCACAGTCGCTCGAAGCCAAGCTCACTGTTGTGCTCAGCGCAGCACCAGGAGGCCGTAGCCACCACCAGCTCCTTCTCCCATGCACCGTAGCGTCGAACCCAACCCCGTCCGAACTCCGGCCGCCATTGTCGAGCTCGCCGGCGTCGTTTCCGGTGTCCCCGTGTCCAACCACTTGCACCACTGGATGCGGCAGCTCCCCAGCTACGCGTAGCACGTCTCCACCGGCGATTTGGTCATCGGAGGACCAAATCTGAAGCTCTCCGCCATCTCGGCCTTGCCGGCGACTCAAAGCCGGCGGGATTAGCCCCGCTGACCAGGGGTTTGACCCCAGTTTGACTCCATCTGAGACACTGACATGTGGGGCTGGCTTCTAACTAATTTAGATTAGTTTAAATTAGAGCTAATCACTCTGTTAGAGGTTAATGATGTCGTTAACTACCCCTCTCTCACTGACATGTGGGCCTAGAGCCTAACTAACCCAGTTTAGTGCTAACTAAACACTAACCAACTCTGTTAGTTAGCTGAGAGACTGACAGAAGGGGCCCACCAGTCAGGTTTGACCTGGCTGGCACCTTTCACCCGCTGACGTCATAGTGACGCAGTGCTGACGCATTAATTCAATTTCTGGATTTATTCTTTAATTGGAAATTCCAGAAAATAATCAAAACTTCTAAAAATCATAGAAAATCAACCATAGCTCCAAATGCAAAGATTTATATATGAAAAATGATCTGAAAAATTCAATCTATCCATCTGTAATGGTTTCATGCATGACAAAACAAGTTAACATTGATGTTTAAGCAGAATGAGGTAATGCACTAATAAAGCCATGTTTAATAAGCTAATAACTGAATCTTTGACTCAAATGAGTTCATCCCTTTCTGTTTTAGCTTGCATTAGGCCAAGACACCTTCATCTTGCCATGTCATAGCATGCATCATATTGTTGCATATTGCCATGTGTTGATTATGTTTCGGTGTGTCTTTCGTGGTAGGTTCTGCCTCCGAGGATAACCCCGAGTATCCGTCTGAAGGGCAGTACCCTACTACCACTACAATAGGCAAGCAACACATTGATCATTCCGATACAAAACCATGTTCTTACTTTTGCTCTTGTTTACTGATTTAAGACAACATGATTCAAACTGCTCTGTGTTACGGTAGTTGAACCCTTATCCTTTGCATGACCTGTCATTGCCACAATAACTAGATGAAACCCACTAGCATGTGTAGGAGTTTTTTTAAGAGGCATGTGTAGGAGTTGATTGAGCCATGTATGTGATTCCTACCTTGCTATGCCTGCTATGCTTAGAGTTGTGTCAGGTCTGGTTCATCTGGGTGATGGCCTAGAGTGATATGATATGTCGGTAATGTGAGGAATGTGTTGAACAAGTTTTGGTAAAGGTATCGATGAGAGGCCATGTAGGAGTACATGGTGGGTTGTTTCATTGAGACCGTCCATAAGAACTGAGATCTGTATGCGTGATTTAAGATTCAGCTACTACCACACACTGGGCCCTGAAATATGACCCCGCTCGACTTACTGACCCCTCTCACTCTCTGTCCAGGAGTTGCAACTAGTTTCTAGTGTTTGTAGGATATGTATTGGCGGCCGTGCATAGCGCTGACCCTAGGGGTGGGCTATGATGCGGTAGATACACCGTGGCCGGGTATGTCGGGCGCCCGTTTGGCGTCTCAGGACCCTGTACACATCGTTTGGGGCCGTTGAGGACACCCCGGCCAGATTTCCTTGCGGATGGAACCTAAATAGGCGATAAAAATGGACTAGAGACTTGTGAGGTTAGTCAGGTCGTGGTCTACACCCACGTCGGTTTTCGCTTGAAGTCTGCCGAGTACATGTCATGTGCAGACGCTAAGTGGTGGAAACATGTGTGACGAAGTACACCCCTGCAGGGTATAAAACTATTCGAATAGCCGCGTCCGCGGTAAAGGACTACTTGGTTGCCTATACAGTTCATAGACAAGTTAATGGATACTACTAAAAGACTCAAGATAAGTGTGAGTACCGAGGATGGCCCTCTCCTAGGATAATGAGGGAGGATCCTCGGTGGAGTATTGTGTTGGTGAGTAGTGGACTCGTGTG
The DNA here is from genome assembly GCF_018294505.1 of Triticum aestivum. Lineage (NCBI taxonomy): Eukaryota > Viridiplantae > Streptophyta > Magnoliopsida > Poales > Poaceae > Triticum > Triticum aestivum. Next base: position 275,400,111 of record NC_057797.1, on the reverse strand, counting down.
CGAAAACTATTTTACTGGTGGAGTTCCGTAGGATAGCTTAGCCAAGAGTCAAAGCTGGCTTGCTGCAATTACCCCACCACCTTCTTGAGAATAAGCATGTATAGTAGGTTCTGTTGTAGACTTGCTGAGTACCCTTGTACTCATGTTTGCTTAACTACTGTATTCAGACGACAACACCGCCCCCTCCGATGGGTTCTACGTAGATCTTGACGTCGACTAGTGACTAGCCACCCAGGTGGTGATCCTGGCCATGGAGGGCCCTATGTAGATAGACAGGCTTCAAGAAGCCTTCTTTCTTTCTAGTGTCTGTACTCAGACTAGTTGCTTCCGCATGTGCTTGTATGATTGTATGACTTGAGTTTCGGGTCATGTGACCCCTATCTGTATGAACATGTTATGTATGGCTCTCTAGAGCCTTTAAATAAAGTACTTGAGTTGTAGAGTTTTGTTGTGATGCCATGTTATATGTACTCATATCGGGCATATTGTGTGTATGATTGAAATGCTTGGTATGAGTGGGATCCGACAATCTAGTTGTTTATCCTTGGCAGCCTTTCTTATGGGGAAATGTAGTCTAGTGTTCCTCGAGCCATAGTAGTCCGCTATAGCCCGGTTCACCGGAGTCCTGCTAGCCCAGCACTACTGTTCAGGACACTTGACTGGCCGGCATGTGTTTCACTTCGTTCCTATGTCTGTCCCTTCGGGGAAATGTCACGCGGTGACTTCCAGAGTCCTGCCTAGCCTGCTACAACCCGGGTTCCCCGGAGTCCTGTTAGCCCGGTGCTACAGCCCGGAATCACTCGCTGATGACCGACATGCTCGATGTGATTCATGTATGCCTGTCTCCATAGGTCTGTGCCGCTTTGGGTTCATGAATATCCATGTCGGCCCGGGTTCTCTATCATATGGATGCTAGCGACACTATCATATATGTGAGCCAAAAGGCGCAAACGGTCCCGGGCCATGGTAAGGCGACACCCATGGGATACCATGCGTGAGGCCGCAAAGTGATATGAGGTGTTACCGGCTAGATCGATGTGTCTTGGAATCGGGGTCCTGCGAAAACAAGTCATCAATCCGTTGCAGCAGATATTTATTTTTGATGGTGACATTGTTCAGATGACGGTAATCCACACACAAGCGGAGGCTGCCATCCTCTTTGTCCATGAAGATAGCAGGTGATCCCCATGGTGAAGAGCTGGGACGGATATATCCTTTCTAGAGCATTTAATCAAGTTGTTTCTTTAGCTCCACTAATTCTGATGAGGGCATCCGGCAATACTTCTTGTATAATGGTGCGGTTCAGGGCACAAGATCTATTGTGAACTCAAGCTCTCGATCTGGTGGCATGCCTGGCAGCTCTTCTGGAAATACATTGGAAAACTCACTGACCACAGGAATTAATTCCAATTCAGCCACAATGGTGAAGACCATTTCTTTCTTGGGTATGCTTCTGCGAGCATAGAATTTGGTAGCTTGCCCCTCTTGACTGGTCAAAGTGACTTTTCGGGTTGCACAATTTATGCATACTTGGTATTGAGTTAGCCAATTCATTCCCAAGATAACATCCAGTTTAGTACACTCAATAAGTATCAAAGAAGTTGAAAAGCAGACTTCGTTGATCTTGATTTCCAGATTACGGTAGACCAGATTGCTCCTAATTATGGATCCCGGGGTTTGTACCAGCATATTCTTGCCCAAAAGCGAACAAGGAAATTTGTTTTGGGCAACAAAACACTGAGAGATAAAAGAGTGGGAAGCCCCAGAGTCCAATAAAATAACAGCATGTATGTTGTTAACAGGAAACATACCAATGACGACTTTGGGGTTTTCTTGGGCTTCATCTGCGGAGAGGTGATGAACGTGCCCAGTGATGTGGTGCTGGTTCGGGCATGATTCCATAAAGTTGACTTGTGGCCAGTATAGAGCATTCGCCTTGCTGTTCTTGGGACACTGTCTAGCATAATGTCCGGTTTGCCCACAACTGAAGCAAGCATAGATGCGCTGGCGCTCCTCATGCACTGGGTTGGGCACGACATTCTTGACTTGCGTGGTGGTCTTGTTAACATTTTGTTGCCAGTTGGGCTTGTATTCCACCTAAGTCTGCTGCTAGGTACAAGCCTTTTGTACGGGTTGCCCATCCTTCTTTGGCTCAAACTTGCGCTTGTGATCATTATTGACAGGCATGTTGCCTGACACGAGCTTGTGCTCCCTTTCCGCAATGAAAGCTTTGTTCACCAGAGTTTCAAAATCTGGGAAATCAAACATGCTGAGAGTATACCGGAGTTGCGGGTTTAGTCCACCAAGAAATCTGTCAATCTTTCTTTCTTAAGTGGCCACATCATGAAGGGAGTAATGTGACAAATGATTGAATTTTTTTCAAATATTCACACAGAGACTGATGTCCTTGGATGAGCGCGAGAAATTCTTGCTGCTTAGTCTTCATAATTCCAGTAGGGATATGACATTTCTGGAACTGATTTGTGAATTTTGACCAGGTGATTTCCTCATCAGCAGGCCACATGGCATTTATATTTTCCCACCATATGGCAGCAGCGCCTTCAAGATAATGAGTTGCAAATGGAACTTTATCACCTTCTTCAATATGAGCAATCTCAAGTTTCCTTTCAATGGTTCGCAACCAATCGTCTTCTTCCAAGGGGTCAATAACCTGACTGAAAATGGGAGGCTTGGTCCTTTGAAAATCCGACAGCTTTGAGTGATGACCGTTCTAATTTCCATTCTGAAGAACCATAGCTTGTACACTCTTTAAAATTTCAATCAGATCATTATTCCGTCTTTCCTCAAACACACGTAGTATTTGCTCAGTGGAGGGGAGATTTGGCGGTGGAGGCGGTGGTGGAACATACGGCTCGGGGGAGTGTCCTGCCTGTCATGCGGAACGACAAATAGGAGTACCCTCGCGAACGTTGCTACTGCTGCCTCCCCGCGGCATCCTATTGTAATATTTCCCAAGACAACGCAAGCGAGATGAGAAGCATTCAAAATAGATTGGGGAAAGGCGAGCAACAAAAGCCCGAGAGAAACCGAAAAGATGAATAAAACACGGCTAAAGAAATAGAGTTCCAACATAATTATACATAGACTCATACATGAAAGATACATAACATGCCAGGTTCAACTACACACATACATGAAACGAAACCTCATGAATCGTACGACTACACTCGTACATCATCTGGACGACTGCGAATACTCAGGAACTCTACTGCTCTGCTGGTGCTGCGGGGTCCTCTCCTGACTCAGATCCTGAACTGACATGGTTAACTGAGACCTTCGGGTTAAATGTAACACAGCGACGCTACGTCGAGGGCTCTCCCTTAGGGGCAGGTGCAGGGTGAAGCATCGGGGCTACATGAGTAGTGAGAAGTGAAACCCACTCAGCAGGAGCACTGAAAGGATTCACGGTCGAGGCACCCGAGCTACTCGGAGGAGTTATGGGTGAAATAGGGGAACTAGAACTGACTAGAATATAAGGAGTAAATCCTAGGGAGGATGGGGTAGTGGCAGATCTAGTAGAGACTAGAGCAGATGCTAAAGCAGTACATGCACGAGTCAGCTCCCGAGCCAGCTCGTGGATCATAAGATAGCTAGCGGTGATGTAATGAGCAAGATGGCTAGCAACACTATCGGACTCCGGATCAATGATAGGGAAGCGGACACGACCATTGTCATGCAGAGAAGGATAGTAGTAGAAACCTGGGTGGTTCTGCATCCGGGCCTCGTTGTAACGAAGCTCAACAAGGACCTCTCATGCAGAAAACTGGATAGCCTGGGAAGCGGTAGAAGCGTAACCACTCCGAGAGGTACGAGTGTAAGTGCTGGAGTCAGAACTGGTGCGCAGAGTAACCACTGCGTGATACTCGTACACTGAGTCAGCTAGACATTCCCGTTACACACGATAAATTTGATCGTCAACGAGGGGGTTCAACTAACGCCACACGTTACGAAGAAGATGTGGTGACGTGTACGACATCAGCTGCAACTGGCACGGATACAGCACCGGAGCCATCTACACTCACAACCATAAGTAGGTTAGCATAAAAATAAGACAAGTATATGCAACGCAACAACCAGCTACCAATGCTACCGGCACTCAACCTAAACTCGTATCTACCGTCCAGTCAACACGCCATAGTCTAGCATGGCCTACAGTCAGCGCGGCTCTGATACCAAGCATTGTGGCACCCTGGCTCAGGGCAACCGGTTTACCATGCAATGTCAGCCCAGACACCATGTCTTCTGGCAACACACAACATCTTGGTACAGAAAACAACCGCTTTAGTGATACTACTGGATCAAAGTTTACATTAGAACAGGTAGCGAGGCCAAGCGGCACGCACGGGGCAGCTGAACAATATGTACATTATTTAGTGAACATAAAGGCCTCGATCATAACAACTACGCGACAGCGGAACAACGCCGTAGCGGAAGCTCCATAGCACAAGGACACTGATGTGGACACGATCTAGACTTGGACAGCACTCCTCTCCAACAAGGCTTTTCCTAAAATCTGGCATGACACGCCAGGTCAGTACATTGAATGTACTTGCAAGCTCACAACAGACATAAACATAATGACAAACAATATCATGAAATTTAACCAATTATTAATAATGCAACAATATATTCAACATGCTATGATCATATCCTTGTGAGAAAAAATTCCTCTTACCAACGGTGATCACTTCTAGGATCACCACCATACCAACATCAACACCTTAACACTACTAGGGAAAACCTTATACACAGAAATTTAGCAATAGCGCGGGTTAAAAAAGGGCGCTAGTACTAGATAGCAGTAGCGGTTCAGAATAAACCGCGCTGCAGATACGATTCTAGAAGTAGCGCGTGTGCCCGTAAAAGCGCTACTACTAATATTCCCATTGCTGGAATGATGGGCTACGCATAGCAGTAGCGGCCTTGTAGGAAACGTGCTACCGCTAGGGCATGAGTAGCAGCGCGTTTCCTTGTAACAACGCTACTGCTAATGGAAATAAAATAAAATGAAAAACAAATAGAAAAGTAAATGAAAATGAAAGAAACAGAAAAAGGAGAAAGGAAAAAAATAAAATGTAAAGCAAAATAAATGAAAAAGCAAAAAAACTGAGAAAGGCTTAGCTGTAGCGTGTGTTAGTAAGAGGCGCTGTAGCTAACTCAGCTGCAGCGCATTTCGAGGACCCCCGCTATAGAAACAGAAAAGGAAATAAAAAAGAGAGAAACTTACATATGTATAGCAGTAGCGCGTTTTGGAAAAAGCGCTATAGCTACCTTAGCTATAGCGCGTTCTGCGAAACGCGCTACCGCTAGTTTTGACTTAACCAAAAAACCGTTCCCCCCCCCGGCCACCACTTGCCCCCCAAATCTCTCGACCCACCCCGCCGCCGTCTCCCCGATTCGTCGTCGCCCCACTTCGCCGCCGTCTCCTGCCGACGTCAACGCCCCCGGAGCCACCAGAGTCGTGCGCCGTCGACGCCATCGGAGCCGTCCCCAACGCCACGGAGCCGCGCGGCCTCATCAACGCCACCGGAGCCGCCGTCGACGCCACCGGATCCTCCCTCGCCAGAACTGCCTCCCTCGCCGTCACCGGAGACGCCCCTGCCTCCCTCGCCACCACTGCCTCCCTCGCCACCACCGGAGCCATCCTCTGTAAGCCCCCACCCCTCCTCTCTCTCTCATGCATAGGTTAGCTAGTTTAATTATGTTAATTATCCAGGTTAGGGCAAAAATTTAGTTAGGGCTTTGACAGAGAAGTAGTTAGGTTAACTAGTTTAATTAGGTTAATTACCTAGGTTAGTGCAAAAATTTAGTTAGGGCTTTGACAGAGAACTAGTCAGGTTAACTAGTTTGATTAGGTTAATTATCTAGGTTATTTAGGCAAGTTTTATTTTAAAGATGATCCCTTCCTAGACTTTTATTGTTGATTATATCTTTTCATTGAAGTGGTCATGTTGTTTGTGCCCAAGTGGCTTTGTTGTTTCAATGAAGCTGAGTGGCCTATATATATTTTGCGGGAATGTTGATTCATTTCCGTTCCGGCAAATTTCAGGTTCTCGATTTGTCCACTTTTTAGCAAAGGTCATGCCGAAATTTTCCGTGAATTTCGGCATGACTTGTGCTACAAACTAGGACATATCGAGTGCCCGTGTGATTTGCCGCACCAGGAAGGAGTCAACGTTCCTGCAAAACAATAGGCCTTTTTTATGTCATTATTCATTTTATTAGGTCTAGAATTAATTGACTAGATTTAATCATAGGAAACATGGCTAGCAACGATGAAGGACAGGGTTCTGGTGATTGCGACGACGCCTACCGGGCGGCAGACGAATTTTTTAGCCTTACCGATGATCAACCGATGTTATTGCTGGGCCCACCGGTGGCATCGGGGACTGAGACCGACACGCAGACCGGTGCTGAGACTGAGACCGGCGCTCAGACTCAGACAGGCATCGAGACCGGCGCTGAGACTGAGACCGGTGCTGCCTCGGGGAGCGGAGCCGGTGTAGAACCGAAAGCAAAGAGGCAACGGGTTCCTAACAAACTCAGGACTACTAGAGTGGTGGTCACGGAGGTGGACGACGGCAATTTTGAGCCAACGGCGCCCGAGGAAGCGCGTCGATGCTACGGCAATCAAATAGGCTGCATCGTACGGACAACCGCCACCATCAACGATGAGAAACTACAGAAGATAGAAAATATGAGGAGCTCCCTCCTAAAGAAGTTTCACCAGATATTCTTGTTCCCGGGCCGGAATGAGAAGGATTATAAAGATCCAGATGAGGACCCGGCAATGAAGAAGATAAACAAACACGCCATGACCAAGTTTAGCGACGCGTTGGCCGCCTGGAAAAATCGAGTGAAAGCAAGGATCATCGACAAGAAGGAACCCTACTCCGAGATTGTAAAGGATAATCCGACAATCACGGAAGAGCAGTTTCAAATATTCAAGGAGGCTTGCGAGGCCGAAGATGCCAAAAAAAGTCTAAGTACATGAAGGGGCTTCAAGAGAGGAACATTGGGAGCCACCACCTCGGAAGCCGTGGTTACGGCGGAAAGAGGTCCAAATGGGCCAAGGAGGACGCGGAAGCCGCGAGTCTGGGCATCCCAGACCCCTTGGCGGAGTTCACCGTCCCGCAGGAGCGTGACGTCCTCAGGGCCCGGCACCGTTGGGACCCAGTGAAAAAGGTTTACGAGACAACACCGGTCATTACGGAGTTCATGAGACTGCTGGTAATTTTAGTTTCTGATCAATTCGACTGCACACGTTAGTCATATTTGTAAACGATCGTTGTGCCTTTTGCAGAGAGAGCAGCACAGGATTGCGGCCGAAAGCGACTCGCCGTCTGAGGCATTGGCGAGGCCCAAGTGGGACACTCCATTCAACCGGGCGTTGAACATATTGAAACAACAACCGGTGGATACTCGACCGTCGTATGGACGCGTGCACGGTGTCGGAGACGGCGCCACGTGGAAGAAGTACTACCGTGAGACCACGGAGGAGAGAAAGGAAAGACGGAGGTTAAATGAAGAAAACATCGACAAGAGGGTTGAGATTGCGGTTGAGAAGAAATCAACTGAGACAGTCGCAACAGCGGTAGCTGCCGCAAAACAGGTGGCTTTAGATATTTCTACTACCTTGGTTCCGGCCGTTTTCAATTGGACCAGGCAAAATCCAAAAAAAGATGCAGCGGACTTTCCCCTTGCTGACTTCTTGGCGGGGAGCAGCTCGACTAGCGTTGCACCAGCACCTGCAGCTGCACCTGCTCCCGCACCGGCTCCCGCACCGGACGTGCTAGGCGGTGCTTCGTCTTTGGCTGAGCTCGACGCCCTCACGGTATCTGTCACACCGGCCCCCTTCAATATAAATGTATAATCTCCCGTTTTCGTTGCCTTTCGGATGTCTCACGTCGCAGACTTTTCTTTGCAGGCCGACGAAACCCCGTGCACCATATTGTACACCATCGGCGACCAGAAGGTGGACGTGGGGAAGGCGACGATAATGGAGCCGAAGGAACCATTGTTCCACAGCCGGCCGATCCCCCCGAACGTCTTCAAGGTTTCCGTGGCCAGTGTCAAACCGGGCCACGAGAATTTGCCTCCTCCAGTACTACTGGGGGATGACGACGAGACACCGCGGCGGCTTGGTGATTGTTGCAATGCTGGGTGGGTCCTGTTGTGGCCAAAGAGTCTGCTTCGTCTGGAGGCGGCCGGGAGCACACCCACGAGCACGCAGCCTCAGCAAGGTATGAACATCAACACCCCACCTACCCAATTATCGTCGGGTGTCGGGTTGGGTGATAGCGGACGGGGTAAGGAGGAGGCTCCATTAGTCGCTGATGACGTCGCCATGGATGAGGATGAGGACGACGATGGCGCTGCTGAACAGTATGTCTATACTGGCGCCTCCTCAGGGTTTGAGCGTCATGAGTCGGTGCCTGAATTGCCGTCTCAACATATTATGGACGACCTTCCGGTAGTAAAGAAGTTTAGGAAGAGAGCGAGGAAAGGCAAAAAAGTTGTTTCTATGATCCAGCCGCCTCAGCAGCCTCGGCTTCAGGACCGTATAGATATCCCCGGTGCGGATAAATGGCATATCCCCGGTCAACCAATCCTACCTGCAACAGCGCTACGGGCCAGATTCGGCGATCTAAAGAGACTTCATGACGATGTGCTGCGGGTAGAGAAAGACCTCATCGCCTCGAAAGATCCAGGATACCCACTCTACGTGGTTAACGTTCCGCGGCAAATGTCGTACGTCGACAGCTTCCCCGCGGATAAGTTCTTCCTCCGATTCGATTACATATTCGACATGTTTCACGTGAAGAAGCTGGATTTTACGTTTGTCCGCCTTTATGCCTTGCACATGAACTACATCATCGGGGTTGAGCAGATATCTCATATCTGTGTCGCTGACCCGTACTACATGCACGAGGGCTTCTTGGGAGTCTGCGCAAATCACCGTGAATACGCGAGGGATTACATCGTCAATTTCATGCTCGCCAATAAGGACAAGGAGGCGATTCTCGTGCCTTATCATCCCGTGTAAGTCATCCGCGCTGCTATCCTTCCTTCGATTTCAATCATTCATTTGCACGGTGGAGGCTAATTAATTTGAGGACTTATTTTGCGCAGCGGCGGGCGCGCCGTCCTCATCATCCTCTACCCCCGATTCTCCCACGCTCTTTACTTGGACTCGTCGAAGAACATTCACAAAAAGGATTACACCCACATCAAGGATGTTCTCGACAGTGCTATGTTTTACTACCAAGCAAGGGGTGGAGAGGTCAGGGACAAGAAGAGAAGGGGCGGCAGGGTCGCCTTCGGCCATAAGACCGACTTCTGCTGCATCCAGCAACCGAACGATTCTCTTAATGATGGATTCTATGTCCTACACCACATGCTGGAGTACAGACGGGATCACCAGAACCTTCGCATGTCACCTAGATCCGGCGATGCCCATATTCTGCAATGGGCAAAGGACATAGGAGATATCGAGGATCATCGACTTCGAGCTGAGTTCTATAACATCCAGCGCGAACTTGCCCAAATCATCATGAAGGAGGTCGTCGGAAAAACAGGGATGTTCTACGGAGAAGGACAAATGTCGCGGGAAGACGTCCGAACATGGATAGCCTCTCAGCGTCTCGACCTGAAGCCTTTCACTAGGCTCGGGGACTATCTCCCTGACTTGGATGGATGGAACGACATGTTGGAGTGATTGTCGATATATGACAATGTGTCCGTTTAGTCCATACTTTCTGTATGACAAAACTTTGAGTTATGCACGGTGAAACTTTATTTGTGATGTAATTAAACCGTCCTCCTCCTCGACTAGCGAAAATCACTCTAGTTAGGGCATTTTGGGGTACGATGAACTTTGTTATTTATGCTTATGATATGTTGTTTTTATTTTTGCCAAGTCTGTCTCTTTCTGTTGCTCAACTATATATGTTGCATATCATCGACTCATGTGATGATGCAGGTGCATAGATCATAGATGGCGAAGAAGTGCTATGCCAGGAGTATATATACGATAAGTGGCCGGAGTGTCAGGCCATTCCAGTTTCCGAGCGACAGGCAGTAGTTAGTTTAGAGGTTCACGCTAATGCGAAAGAGGGATACGAACTCATGTTCTCAAAGTGATAGCTCTTCTCGCGTATATCATTGTTTAGATGGATGACGATGTATTTGCATATCATTCGAGACTTGTATCACTATTTTCGAGATGATGACGAGAGACCACTTTGTGTTGGATGATGATTATGATGATGACATGATTTGATGAGACTAATAGTATGTATATGCTATGATTACATTTGTATGTGTATGATATGCTAAAGATTATTGTATAAAGCCTATTCAAATACAAAATAAATATGTAGGAAAAAAACTAATAAATAAACTAGTAGTAGCGAGGGGGGAAATTTAGCAGTAGCGCCGCATTGTCAGTAGCGCGTCCCAGCAAACAGCGCTGCAGATAAGATCAGTAGAGCCCTTTCCCAAAGAGCGCTACAGCTATTCATGTATAGAAGTAGCGTGGGACAACCGGCGCTACTGCTATACGTTAGTTGTAGCGCCTTATTAGTAGCGCCGGTGCCCGCGCTACTGAGAGGCCCAAAACCCTCACTGCTGGTAGGCTTTTCCCTAGTAGTGTAACCAAGAATATCTTGTGATCCTTCCATCGATCACAACCACGACCCATAGTAGGCCTAAAATAATGATCCTTCCGGAGATCACAACCACGACCCATACTAGGTCTAAAACAACGATCCTTCCGGCGATCACAACCATGACCAACACTTGGTGCTGTCCAACCCGATGGCCTTCCCGCCATCATCAATAGTGCAGAGTTCATAACTTAGTGTGAAAATTTTATTAAATGTTGACCCATGGTGTGACCTACTTTCGAGCGTGTCTGTAACCATGGACTCGGCTATCGATAGATTCATACACTCTGCAGAGGTAGTGCACTGTACCCACACCATGGAACCCATGGCCTCGTACTCCCATTCGGGTGGACCAACGGCATTCGGACGAAATCACTCCATTGCAATGACACTCTCTCGGCCACTCTGACCCACTCCCAACTAGACTAGTCCTGGGTGGCCTCGTGCCTACCAAAGACACAACAACCACCGTCGTGGCCAAATGTCCGTCACGGGGACCGGTACCAAAAATATCAACAACGGGCACACAAGGTCATGTCTGCTTACTGGACCAGGGTACCGCACGCCCATAACCTTCCCTCATTGGAGGCATCGACCAGAGGCATGACAACGGACCGAATAAAGGCCTTCCCATACAGGCAAATGTGGTTGCACTGGGAAAAATCGATTTAGTGGCACCATGACCCGGTCAACGATATATTCAAGTTGTATTATTATCAGGTTCAACTTAAATTGAAAATAACCAGTGTCATATTATGCCATGAAGTGCAACAATAACAAATGCATCACATAATACCGGAAAAGACTGAGTCAACTATATCCGCACTAAGCATAACCGTCAACAACTCTTGACACTCCTCTAGTCAAGATTAAACCTCACATTAAACAGAATCTTTTCTAACAAGTTTATCATTATTCTCATGCAATAAAATAACTTCAATTAATTACTTATATCCATAACCATATTATTTCTACCATAACAAAAAATAAATTCTAGTCTCTTTATCAACTTACTTGGCTCTAAACTTTCTGTAACGCAAGCATATTAACTTGGACTAGCACTTAACAGAATATGAATAACACAAAAATGATCTATATGCATGGATTGTATAATTCATTCAAGTAGGAAAATCACAAATATTGCAATGTCACCATGAAAATGTTGATCTGGCTTGCCTTAGTGCAGATGAGGTTCACAAGCCTCCTGGTGATCCTCAAGGCAAGCCTCACTGCTCTCTGAAAACAATTACAAACACAAAAAGAAATCATCAAGAACCCTTCTGAAATTCACCAGAAAATCTAGGCAGCAGGGAAAAATCCCATTTTTGGTGAGTTGCTGGATTTCTTTGTAAAGAACACAATGCGAAAAGAATCAATTCATTTGGACTTATGGTTGAAAAGTTATAGCTGTTTAAAGCTCTCTGGATATAAATGAAATTTAAATTTAAATAAAACAGACTGGAGGGGGGGTGACGTCGAAGGCGTAAAGCCTCGGGGAGCCACCAGTCATACTGCTTCGTGCACGTACTAAGTGGCTGACTAGCAGGCCCCGCAAGTCAGATGAGGGGGAGAGGGGAAATGAGACAGGGGGCGGTGCGGCTTCGTCGGAGCAAACACCGGCTACGAGGGCTTCTTGGCCAAAACGAGAGAGAGGGATCAAGAGAGGAGACTGAGGCGCACCTGCCCCTACCCGTAGGGTATCTAGGTGTGGTCGGACGGTGTCGGAATCTTCCTCTCTCGCGGAGACAGGAAGTAGAGCTCGCCGGAGACGAAGACAACGGCGAGCAGAGGCGACTCTAGGGGTTCCAACTGGGCGGAACGGCACCATCGCAGAGTGGCAGAGGCCCTGGAAGGGTTGCCTAGGCCTGGTAGGGGCCGGAGCTATGGGAACGACCCGAGGGGATCGCTTGCAAGCTCGAGCTCTGGGACGGCGGCCCGCGGCCTGCCCGGCCAGGCTACAATCTTCTACTAGTTTGTGGAGTGTTTGAGAGTGGTGGATGATGCTTGAGGAGGCTGGGGGAGGGCTCTATTTATTGCCGAGCGTCGAGGGGGGTTCGGGCTCCGCCGATGGACACCTGGACACGGCGCCCGGTGACGAGCAGTGTCAGTGAGATAGGGAGAAGGAGACAGAGCTCACGCGGGGACTATGGGTGAACGGGGACGAGCACAGGAGCACTTGGGTGACGACGAGCACAGTGCGCACCGCACTGTTTTGTTGGCCGGACCGTGCCCCTGCTCGCTGCGGCGAGTGCCAGGTGAGAGTTAATGGGGCTAAGACGAACATGGTGGTGAGGTTTGGCACGCTTAGGCAGGCGGGGAAGCGAGCACGCGATCAACAGAGGCTCAGGCGCGTCGCAGAGCGCGTCGGCCGCATGCCAGCACGCCTGGACGAACGCGGTCACCGCGCGAACTCTGACCTCATGCCAACCCAAGCCAAAACTTCATGTCTGGCATCTTGTTCATGGTAGTTTTGAATGTTACCACACTTTGGTTTGGATCCAGACGCAGTAGAAAAGATTTGACAAGCCTAGTAAGTTTCTGATCAGTAACTTTGAGGGCTTACTGTGGTCAAACGGCTGGGAGTTGTGAGCCGAGTTTTGGAGGGTAGCAATCATCTACTAAGGTGATGATGCACAAGAAAAATCAGCCCCAAAGGAGCAAGTAAAATGGTAGTTGCTGTAGAAACTACCATTTCTGTCAAGAACAGAAAATATTTTCTGTAGCAAAAATATTCCAAAAAGTCATGCAATATTTTTGCTCAGGAAGGTTCCCTAGGGTTCCAAGAATATTTGTGAATTTTCTCAGATTTATGTGGGCAAGAAAAATTGGGTTTGCTTTGGAGCACATTGATCTTGCTAGGGTTTAAGAGAGGGAAATGAATATTTTTCATTAAGTAAAAATATTCCAAATATTGTTTTGAGATGAACCATAGGGGGAATGATGGTTAGAGGGGGAAATGGGACACTTGGGTAAAAGCTAAGGCGTACCCAAGTGTTTAAGTCCATATGAAAGGATTCAAAAACTCCAAATTCAAAATCAATCCAACTAAAAAGCAGGCAAATAAAGGAGGGCAAAAACCAGGTTGTCACAGAATTTCTCTTTATGCTTCACTTAAATTCTTTGAGCTATGAAATTGCTCTAGTGCTTCACTCATATCTTTTTGAGCATGGTGTGCTTTAATATTGTTGAAGAAATGCTCTCATGCTTCACTTATATTTATTTGAGAGTTAGAATTTTTTTAAAGAAATTCTCTCATGCTTCACTTATATTATTTTGAGAGATGAAAATATTTATGCTTATGTTCTTCACTTAAATTTGTTTGAGCTTGTCAAAAGCAACATATGGAACTAGTCCCAAAGTGATAGATATTCAAGAGGGATATAATAAAAACTTTCATGAAGGTCATTGGACAATATAAACTTGATTTCTTTCAATAGTTTTGTGATATGATGATAATAATATGGGAGTCATGTTGGTGAGTGTCGGTGGGAACGACACCTATGGGATCACTTGGATCCCTTCTACGGTTGGCGAGCGCGGAGTTGTGAAAAGAGTGGGTCTAGTAGCCAGCGCAAAGATCGTTTATCCAGGTTCGGGCTACAAGGATGTGTAATACCCTAGTCCTACTTTGGTGTATATTTGAGTGTTCTTGAGCTTCCGAACTAGGTGCGGTGTGTGTGTAGTCCAAAAGATCTGAATCCTTCTCCGGTACGCCTCAGACCTCCTTTTATAGTCAAGAAGGGGGTCGCCACAGTGGCACACAGGAGGTGGAAAGGTAAACAGTGTACAAGCTTATCGCCTGTCATTACGGGACAGGGCGCATTAAATGCGCCTCTTAGGTGTCCCGTTGCTTTACTGAGGATGGTAAAGAGGCCCGTCCCATCCGTCGCCGTTCCGCCTCGCTCCGATGCGCCCGAGCTGATGAGGCATGTAGCATCACGTAAGCTGGCAGGCTGCTGAGATGGCGTGGTGGTAGGGTCTTCACGAAGATCTGCATGCCACCACGTATGTGCGTGCTGAGTTGGCCTGGAGGCCGTGCGTCGCCACGCAGGTGCCTTCCCAGTTGGTTGGGCTGGCAGCTGTATGGGAAAGGCGGTGGGGTCTTGGCATACGTGGGCCTGGCTGTGGCCCCGCAGGTGTCCTCATCAATGGTCTTGCCGTGGCCCCGACAAGGGTCTCGCCGTGGCATCGCGGTCGTCCCCGGCAAGGATCTTGCCGGGGGTCTCATGGATTTCCTCAGCAAGGATCTTGCCGAGGATCATCGCCTTCTGGTCCTCATCTGATCTTGCGTGTCTATGATCTTCTCGAAGATCTTCATGCCACCATGGAGGTGCCTCCCGAGCCTTGGTTCCAATGTGGTTGGTGGTGTTGGAATCCTTGGGCTCAAGGGTGGCGCGCTCTGTTGGCATTGGGCAAGTTTCCCCGCAAGGCTCTTGCTGGGGCTGCGGAGGCCGCCCTGGCAAGGCTCTTGTCGGGTGAGTCCACCTCGCCCTCTTGCTCTTTGTGTCTCTGGTCTTGGCGTTGTTCTGGTTGTCTTGTGCTTCTGCTTCCTCTGCCCCACTAGGTATGGTCGTAGGCACGGCTCTAACTGTCCGCGCACAAGTAAAGGGGCACAAAAGAGAGCCCCTACTTTTGTGCAGCGACAGGAGCCCCTGGCCTGGGCCATTCATAAGTGCGGCGCGTTGTTGGCCTAGGCCCAAAACGGTGCGCGGGCATGCGTGGCCGAGTGTTACTACTGTAACTTCCTCACCCGTCGCACTTCCCTACGACCCGCGTTGAATGCGTGCGTGGGGGTCGTGCGTGATGTGGGGGTCATGTGTGGGGGAAGTTGCTGCCCTCATGCGTCACATCGTAGTAAAGAGGCGGCTCGCACTTTCCCCGTAAAAAGAGGAAAACGCAGGGGCGCGGCTCATTTACTGAGTGGACTCGGGTTGTGGCCTTCGAGGCGCCCGCATCCTATGATCACAGGGTGGAAAACAGTCGCCTCACTCGTCACCTCAATTTCTGCTTGCTCGCCACATGTCCCCCCATGCTTCGTAGATAGTGGGCGGCGGATGCGTGGGGCATGGGCCTTAAATGACGAGGCGGGAAACTGGGTCGCCACTGATTGGAGCAGCAGGTCGATCTCGATTTCCTGCGTCCGTGATGGCTGGATTGGTTGAGTGGGGTGGCCGAGCCCTGCCCCTGCCTCTTTATTAGAAGGGGAGGGGTATTGGTACTCCTCATTCTTTCATCACCCACCTCCTTCCACCTTGGCTCCTTTCTTTCTTTCACTATGGCGAGAGGGTGCGCCGGCACTTCAACGGTGGCGACGAGGGTCTCCGCCCGACAGCGCGCCCCTCCTTCCCAAGAGCTCGTGGCGGCAGAGCCGGCCACGAGAGAAAGGGGGAGGGGCGAGGCCGAGGTCGCCGTGGCGCTCGGGGGAGAGGAGGACGGGGCTGTGCACCAGCTTCGGCTTCGCCAACGGTCCCTCCCCCAATGGAGGGCCACGTCGGCGACCAGCCTCGCGAGTCCTTTATCAGGCTGCACCGGCTAGTGCGCCGTCGTCTTCGTCTCCCTGCTCCATTCGCTCGGGAGATGGAGCTTGATCTGCCACAGACTCTGAGGTTGCATATGAGGGGCTGCAGGAATGGCGGCACGCGGGTTGATGTCGATTTCCCCGCCCCTCACGTCATGTATCTTCATCGCGGATGGAAGACCTTTACTCGTGTCCACATCCTGACGGAGGGGCTCCTTCTCTACTTCAAATTAATGGAGAACAGCCTACTCTCCGTCAAGGTCTTTGGGGACTTGGGAACTCTCCTAAAGTGTTGCGTGGAGAGCTCCTTCGATGATGAAGACTCCTCCTAAAGCGGAAGTGGTGAGGAGGATAGCGACAGTGACGACGAGGGCGTCGAGCGGGGGGACGTCGACTCCGACTCCGACTGACCGCGTCACCCCTCCCTTGGCCATGTGCCCTGCCAAGGGCCTTCCTCGTCAAGCTCTCCGTCGACGCGTTCCCCGTTGCTCCTTTTTTCCTTCACCTGACGCACATGGGAGGAAAGGGGCAAGAACGGGGATCATGTGGCACTTATCTCTTTTTAGTTTTTAAGCCTATGGGCCTTTGTAAGATTTAAATCTCGTAACCCCCTTGCTCATGTATGCATTCCATACAAATTGTACTTGTAAGCAACATATTAATGAGGAGAAGGGTGTTTGCCGGGTTTTGTTTGCGTGTGGGCAAGGGCCACACGAAGGAACGAGTCCTTGTTATCTTAAGATAGACACTTTACCCCGGCAATAGGCCTTGACATCTTCCTATTGTATAGCTCGGCCACACCCACGCCCTTGGCAGAGGTAGGGACCGAGTAGGATTAGGCCCTTCGCTTGTCTCCTTCCCATCGCACTATAACCAAGATCCAGCCCAAAGTAAGGTTTTCAGACACGGGACAGAGGGAGCAAGATGGCATGAGAACGAGTGAAATCTAGTACGTTCAAGTTTCATACGGAGGAACAGAGTGGGCGAAAAACTTATCTGATGTCACAGCCCCCGGCAACCTTGGCTTGCCATGATCGGATCCTTAGACCTGCAGCCCCCGGCAACCTTGGCTTGTCGGAGTCGGGGCGTCGACCTGTTCTCTTTCTTCTAAATAGCTCAGCAGAAATGTCCATGCACCCTGCGAACCAAAAAAGGACAGGAAGGAACATAAAGACACATACTCGACCTCTATTCTAGGGGTTAGCCGCCGCCAAGCACTATCAACCATAACACAGAGAGAGACTCAACCTAGCATACATGCTAAAACATAGGGCGCCAGCGCTTCATTTATTTATGCTCAGGATTTGTGTCTGGCTTTGTACAAAGGGTTAGATGCCTTGCTGGCAAGGCTTGTACACAAGTTGGTTTGTCGGGGAGCCCAGCAACCACGCCTTATGGTTAAAACTTGCGAAGATGTTCGATGTTCCAAGAGTTGCTCACTGGAATACCATCTCCGGTCTCCAGGCGGACTGCGCCTGTCCTGGTGACTCGTATTACCCGATAAGGGCCTTCCCACTTTGGCGTAAACTTGTTGGAATTCTTGGCCGACTAAACTTGCCGAAGAATAAGGTCGCCTTCCTCAAAGCTTCGGGCACGAACCTTGAGGCTATGATAGCGGCGCAAGGCTTGCTAGTAGCACAGCTCGCACAACCGCCCGAAGACAATCTTCCTCAAGGAGCGTTGGGTCATCTTGTCGCAACTGCTCTTGCTCAAGCTCATCATAAGCGAGCACTCAAGGTGACCCGTGCATGAGTTCCATGGGGAGAACTGCTTCTGCACCGTAAATGAGGGAGAAAGGGGTCTGGCCGGTGGCTCAATTTGGTGTTGTTTTGATTGACCAAAGAACCACTGGCAATTCATCAATCCAGCGCCGTCCGCGTAACACCCCGGATGTAACTTTCCCTATTTGTACTCCAACTCTTGTCGTTTCCGGCGTTAAGTTATATCTATTTCTCGGGTTTGGGTCTTTATCTCCGTGTGTCGTTTTCGTTTTAATGCATCTCATATCATGTCATCATGTGGATTGCATTTGCATACGTGTTCATCTCATGCATTCGAGCTTTTTCCCCGTTGTTCGTTTTGCATTCTGGCGCTTCGTTCTCCTCCGGTGGTCATTTCTAGCTTTCTTTCGTGTGTGGAGATTAAACATTTCTGGATTGGACCGTGACTTGCCAAGCGGCCTTGGTTTACTACCGGTAGACCGCCTGTCAAGTTTCGTACCATTTGGACTTCGTTTGATACTCCAACGGTTAACCGAGGGACCGAAAAGGCCTCGTGAGTGTTGCAGCCCAACACCCCTCCAATTTGGCTCAAAACCCACCAAACTCTGCTCCATCACCTAGAGCGTTCGATACCGATCGCGTGGCTGAAAACCGCACCTCATTTGGACTCTCCTAGCTCCACTTATGCCTATAAATAGCCCCCCCCCGTTTTCGGATCATCTCCTCCTACGAAACCCTAGCCAAAAAAAAGGATCCCCGCGCCGGCCGGACACGTCCGATCCGACCGGACCCATCGCCGCAGCCAACCCGCCGTTGCCACGTGGCCTCCGCCACCTACCGCACTGCCGGCCCGGGAGCCCCCCCCCCCCCCGGCCCCCGACTCCGCCACCGCGGGCCGCCGCCTCGCGCTCGTCTCCGCCGCCAGCGCCCGCCTCCTCCGCCCTCTTCCTCGCGCCCGGTGGCCGGAGCCACCGCGCCGCCTCTCCGGCGCCACCGTGCCGCCTCGCCAACTCCGGCCGTCGCCAGCCTCGTCTTCTACACCGGCGGCCGCCGCCGCCCGCCGCCTCGGGCCACCGCTCCGCCCCGAGCCGGCCCGCCGCCGCCCCGGCCTCTCCTCCACTCCGGCGAGCTCCCCACGCCCGGCCTCCTCCTCTCCAAGTCCGGCAGCTACAGTAACGGCGGCGAACCTCGGGAACCGCGCCAGATCCAGATCTGGAAAAAAAATCATCTCGGTTGACTTTTCTTCCCCGAACCCTAGTTTTTGTGCATATTTTGACCGGTGATATCTCTGCATCCGTTGCTCCGTTTTGGACATATAGTATATCAAAATGTTCGCCTCGACGAGTACATCATTTAATTCCATTGCATCATTTTCATTTGAGCTCATCTTGATGCCCGAAATGCTGCTAGAAGGGGGCTTCGTGAGATATTTGTCAGATCTGCTAGTTCATCTTAGACTTTTGTCATTTTTGCCATGATTGTTGTGTGCATGATATGCCTGTGAGTCCTTCATATATTTTGTTAAGGATTTTGTCTTCTTTCCAGAGGTGCAACCCATGCATTTTTAGGATGTGTGTGGTGACTTGTGCAAGCTTGCAAAGTGAGGCACCCGCTAAACCTGTTTTCAGGGACTTAGTAGTTTTCACCAAGTCTGGGATTATTTAGTTCATGATGCCATATGTTCTTGATGTTTCCTGGTGATCCGTGCCTCTTTTGAGGATGATCAGTAAAGGAGTTTTCTTAATATTGTTATGCTCTATCCATCCATGTCTTTACTTGCAATTATGGAGCACCCTAGCTTGAGTCAATCGAGCTCTACTTTTGCTATGTTCGTGTGCCCGTTAGTATATTTTGTGAACCCTTTTGGCCCCAGGTCACTTTGAGTATTTTGTTAAGCTTGTTGAGTAGCTCCATGCCATGTTCTTACTTGTCTTAACTAGGTCATGTATCATGTTGTTTTGCTACTCCGAAGAGGGCTTCGTGATCTGAAATTTCAGACAAGTGTTAATTTCACTAAGTCTGAAATCTGTTTTGCATTTGCGTTTTTGCCATGCTTGTTTGAACCTCATAATGGATTAATTGGCCGTGGCTCAGTGCTAGTCTTTTGTTAAGCATCTTGAATGCATCCCTGCCATGTATTTTGTTGTCATGTTTGGTGGTTGTAGCATGTTCATCTCATTGCATTTAGATGCCTACTTGCTGTAAATCGCAGACCGATGTCAATTTTGAATCACTTGACATTTCCAAACCGTAACTCCGATTCCGGCGTTCTTTATATTGTTTTCAAGCGATTTCATCTCATCTTTCCAGTGGCACCCTTGGAATTCCAAGTTGAGGCAAGGTTCATGCATATCCTGTCATATTTTGCATTTTGCATCCCGCATCGTATCCCGCATAGCATATCATCATTTCATCATATTGCTTGGTCTTGCACGTGGTTGATTGTATCCTTGTTGCTTGTTTGTCTTGTTGGGTAGAGCCAGGAGACGAGTTCGCTACCGAGGAGCTAGTTGAGTTTGCTCTTGAGGATCCAGTCAACTCTGACAACTGTGCAGGCAAGATGATCATACCCTCGAAATCACTACTATCTTTGCTATGCTAGTTTGCTCGCTCTTGCTATGCCAATGATACGATGCCTACCATTTGCTTGTCAGCCTCCCAATTGCCATGTCAAACCTCTAACCCACCTTGTCCTAGCAAACCGTTGATTGGCTATGTTACCGCTTTGCTCAGCCCCTCTTATAGCGTTGCTAGTTGCAGGTGAAGATTGGAGGCCTTTCCTTGTTGGAACATTTATTTACTTGTTGGGATATCATTATATTGCTATGTTATCTTAATGCATCTATATACTTGGTGAAGGGTGGAAGGCTTGGCGTCTCGCCTAGTGTTTTGTTCCATTCTTGCCGCCCTAGTTTCCGTCATACCGGTGTTATGTTCCCGGATTTTGCGTTCCTTACGCGGTTGGGTTATAATGGGAACCCCTTGATAGTTCGCCTTGATTAAAGCTTTTCCAGCAATGCCCAACCTTGGTTTACCATTTGCCATCTAGCCTTTTTTTCCTTTGGGTTCTGCAGACTCAAGGGTCATCTTATTTTACCCCCCGGGCCAGTGCTCCTCTGAGTGTTGGTCCACCTGTCAGCTGCCGGTGGCCACCAGGGGCAACTCTGGGCCGGCCTACCCGTACCTAAGACAATCTGAGTGTGCCCTGAGAAAGAGATATGTGCAGCTTCTATCGGGATTTGTCGGCACATTCGGGCGGTGTTGCTGGTCTTGTTTTAACCTGTCGAAGTGTCTTGAATTACCGAGATACCGAGTCTGATCGGAACGTCTTGGGAGGAGGTCTATTCCTTCGTTGACCGTGAGAGCTTGTCATGGGCTAAGTTGGGACTCCCCTGCAGGGTTTGAACTTTCGAAAGCCGTGCCCGCAGTTATGGGTGGATGGGAATTTGTTAATGTCCGGTTGTAGATAACTTGAACCTTAATTAATTAAAATGAATCAACTGAGTGTGTTACCGTGATGGCCTCTTCTCGGCGGAGTCCAGGAAGTGGACACGGTGTTGGAGTAATGCTTGCGCAGGTTGTTCCTCTAGCTTTTCACGCTCGCGCTTTGCCTCCTCTTCTCGCTCTCTTTTGCGTATAAGATAACCACCATATATGATAGTCGCTTGCTGCAGCTTCTCATATTTTGCCCTACCCTTCCTATAAGCTTAAATAGTCTTGATCGCGAGGGTGCGAGATTGCTGAGTCCATGTGGCTCACAGATACTATAACTCCAGATGCAGGTCCAGGTGATTCCACTCCAGGTGACGAGTACGATCTCAAGTGGGAGTTCGACGAAGACTCTCAGCGTTATTACGTGTCTTTTCCTGATGATCAGTAGTGGTGCCTAGTTGGGGTTTGATTCGGGACCGTTGTCGCATGTTGGGTTCTCTTTTATTTTGGCACCGTAGTCGGGCCTTCAGTGTATGGATGATGTAATGTTATTTATGTACTTTGATGTGACGTGGCGAGTGTAAGCCAACTATGTTATCCCCCCCTTTATTATTCATATTACATGGGTTGTTGTGAAGATTGCCTAACTTGCGACATATGCCTTCAATGCGATTATGCCTCTAAGTCATGCCTCGATACGTGGGAGCTATAGTCGCATCGAGGGTGTGACAGTCCGCACTTGTGTAGCCTATCAAAAGTTCTTGTCCGAAGGCCTCGCAATACTTCAGCATTTGCCCTCTTAGCCTGTCCGTTGCTTCATGGGTGTGCAAGAGAAGCAAAACAGACCTTGCTACTGAGGTCCTGGATGTATTTCATGAAGGTGTGGCTCATGAACTGCGTGCCGTTGTTGGTGATGACCCTATTTGGCACAGCAAAACAGCAGACTAGTCTTTTGAAGAACTTGACGGCCGACTGTGATGTCACCTTTCTCACTGGCTCCACCTCCGGCCACTTTGTGAACTTGTTGATTGCAACGTACAAGTACTCAACGCCCCCAACAGCCCGGGGAAAGATTCCTAGTATGTCGAGACCCCAGACCAAGAATGGCAAGGAAAGAGGGATTGTTTGGAGAGCTTGGGCTGGTTGATGACACTTCTTTGAATGGAACTGGCATGCTTCACACTTGGTTACTAAGGCCGTTGCATCCTGGAGGGACGATGGGCCAGAAGAAACCTTGCCGACAAGGGCCCTTGACACTATGTTGGAGCCACATATGCCTCTGTGGATCTCTGCCAACAGCTCCAGTCCTTCCTACCGGGGAATGCACTTCAATTTCACACCGTTCGGCCATTTTCTATACGGAACGTCGTCGATGAACTGATACATGGCAGATCGACGGGCTACTTTCTCCGCCTCTTCCTGCTCCTCAGGAACTCAGGAAGTTCCCCTATTTGGAGGAATCAGATGGTAAGTTGTGCCCATGCCGGAGCCTGAGGCTTGATGTTAAGGGCTAAAGGTGTTTCCTCTGCGATGGGAGCGGTTGTCTCTACGGCCAGGGCTTGATGCCCTGCCGGAGTCTATTGCCCCGTCGCAGGCCAAGTGTCCACGGTAGCGGCTTTGCCGGCGGCTCCTGGGAGCTCGGCTGGAAAGTACTTGCCGGGACCTTATTTCCTTCGCTTGTTCTGCCCTGTCGATGGTTCAGCAGATGGTTGAGTAAATCGAAGCACAAAAGTACCTGGTTCCACAGGTAATTTGAAGGCAGCGCATTTCGACAAGTAGTCAGCGATGCCGTTCTCCACTCGGGGAACATGCTTCGCTTATATACCGTCAAAACGCTCTTCCAGCTTCCTCACTTCATCAACATAGGCCTCCATCAACGGGCTTTGATAATCTTTGTTAACTTGCTTGACGACAAGCTATGAATCACCCCTGACGATAATCTTCTTGATTCCTAGGTCTGCCGCGATCCTGAGACCGGCAAGCAACCCATCATATTTAGCAGTGTTATTTGTTGACATGCCCCTGGGAAAGTGCATCTGGACTACATACTTGAGGTGCTCTCCGGTGGGTGTGACGAGCAGCACACCAGCACCGGCGCCTTGCAGCGAGAAAGCCCCGTCAAAGTACATAATCCAGTCGTGACTTGTTTCCTTGCTGGGGAGAGTGGTCTCCTAAATCTCTTCGTCGGGCATTGAGGTCCATTCGCAATGAACTCCGCCTAGACTCTACTCTGAATTGTTGAACTGCTTTCAAACTTCAAACCAAATCTTGACAGGTCCAGAGCCCATTCCACAATTCTCCCGATTGCATCTTGGTTATGCAATATCCTTTGCAACGGGAAGCGGGCGACGATGGTGATTTTGTGTGCTTGGAAGTAATGACGCAGCTTCCTCGAGACCATCAGGAGGCCGAAGAATAATTTCTTCACACCGAAGTACCTAGACCTAGCCCCCTCCAAGAGGGAGCTGACAAAGTAAACCGGGTGCTGCAACATCTTCTTCTTCTACACTATTTCATCTGGTCGCGTCGCTTCTGCTTCGCCAGCGCCAAACTCTGATGGGGGTCTCGCCTTACTGGCGCCAGGCATTGCCGGGGGGAGCTCCGGTTTTCCATACGCTAGCCCTGCTATTGCCATTGCCTCTTCTTCTACCTCCCTCTGTGCCACTAGGACGGCGCTGACCACTTGACCAATATGGCAGAAGTTCGTCGACTGCTTTAGTTATATAAGGGAATTGATTGTGGAAGGGAACATAAGACTCTTTTTACTCCTTTACCTTATGCCCTTCTGATCCGAGTCAACCTCTTCTTTTCTACGGGGTTAAGGAACTAGGCTTCTCATCTTTTTATCAGGATCATGTGTTACTAATCCATAGACTTATAGAATTGATGGTTTCAAGCCGCAGTTCAGTTCCTACTACCTCTGTGTGATAACAGTTGGTCTCGAAACCTTGATATTGTGATGTTGAGTGGTTATGCCACTATTTTGTAGGATATCTCAAATCTTTTTTAGCATTTACAGTCGTTATGTTGTCCGAGTCATCCCAGGTTTCTAAATAGTCTGATGCATTTGTAAATCCTTTCCTTTTGTTCCTGATGCTCCTTTGGGTCAGATTAACCACATCAATCAGTGAGTTGAGGTACTCCATTGCCTCTATACATAGGTTGGAGCTATTATTATGACCCTGGGCATCCTACAGAACCGCCAAGTAATCTAGTAATGCTTTGTAATCCTAGTGTGATGATTCTGGCCATCATTCTCGAAAGCATCCCGTGATGCCTTTTAGTTAGTAGGCATTCTATTCCTGGGTTCTTGAACCCAAGATTCACTCTACTCATTCATGTTGATAGTGTTTGCTAGTTCCTTAGGACATTAGTAATCCTTGCGATAGTCCTCGAGGTCCGTGGTAAATCTTTCTTCCAATACCATGAACCAAAATGGCAGAAGTTCCTTTAAACCAAAAGAACACAATCAGAGTACTCTTGAGGAGTTCGCCATTCCTAATTGTGACTCTGCCAGATCAACCTTTTTGCATGGGTTATCCGGGAGAAATATGTTGAGCTTTGTTCAACATACTAATCTATGCATCCAGAACTCAGAAAATCGTATGTTCCTATGAGTTGTTCTCTTTAGTTGATTTCTGACATTCGTCTATCAATTGATAGTCAAGAGTATGCGTACATTCGTTCATAGATGCCCATTATTCTTGGGGTCTGTCAAGCCCTTCTATTTTAGAATGAATAGGAGAAACAAGCTCCAGTACCTCATCCATTTCTAGGATTGGGTCAAAGCAGTTGTATTCCGCAGATCAAATGCAATCAAGATTTTGGTCTGTTCTACCCTGAAGTATTACCCACTTTATGTCAGGAACGTCATGAGAATTGCAACTTCTCTTATGAATTCTTGGCATAGTGATACTTCTCGCCATCATTATTCATTCCTCAGTGTTGTGTTGTCGCAACCGGAATGCCTACAAGTGAATCGTCATGTGTGAAATCAATACTCCTAGCAACTGTGTTGCTTGGTAGTTAATGGACAATAATCTTATCCTTAGCGTGTTGATTATTGAATCATCACCCTAAGGTTAATCCTTACCTAGTCCTTATTTCTGGTGCACTTTTCGATCAATGAGTTAGGATAGTGTCAATCCTTGCTTATTTGATCATATCGTCTTGCCCTGAAAAGCAAGATTGTTCTCGAGCTTAGTGACATATCGGTGGTTCATGATTTTCTGTATATCTTCTCGGAAGTATAACCAGGTTGTCACCTGACCGCTATGTTGAGTTAGTGATCAAGTTGGTTTCTTATAAACCACCCCTTCTCCAAGAATCTGTGTTGGATACCCCTGAGCTAGTTGGTTAAGCTAAACAACAAGTTGGAGAGTTGGAAGAATAAAAGCTTTGACGAATTTGGTTCTTTCTGAAGGGATATCTTTGTGTTTGTGTGTGTTGAAGAAAGATGATATCTTCACCAATTGGTCCTCGTGATTAGTTGTTGGATCTATTGTCTTGTCAAAACTTTGACTTGAGTATGGGCTATCATCAAGTCAAATCAGAACCAACGATGTTCGTAATGTTGTCTTACTTGTGGTAAATCCCTCGAGCATACACCATTACATCTTTTGGTCTGACCAATACTATCACCTTGTTCACATAACTGTGGAATTCCATCTTCATGAAAATATCGACGATTTGTTGTTGAGCTCATCAACAATATTTTATCTTGTCCATGATTCATGTTGAACATCTAAGTTAGTGATGGAAACTTTTGTAAGCAATTCTTCATGCTAGCTCATGAGGTATATGTTCGGATGAAAGAAGAGACTTCCTCTAATTCACGTGCATTCGATGCAAGTTGCCGCCGTGAATTTGAGAAAGCTTAGTTTTGCTTCCTTCGGAACCATCCCAAGTCAGTCATGCATATGTGTGAAGTATTCTATGGTTTGGAGACTTGCAACCTTCATTCTATATGTATCCCTAGCACGCCAAGCCACTGATTGATTTATTCAAGATAAAGGAGTCTGTTCTAAAGTATTAATCCTTTGGACTTCCGTGCGGAGACTTTGATATCATTAATTATGGTTCCCAACCAAAACTTGGTAGTGTTTTATTATAAGGCTACTACATGGTCATGCTTGTCTGGAACGGTGTGTTCACATGTATGTAGCAGAACCGGCTCATGTTTTGGAGCTTACTACCATAGTTCATTTCCCATGAATCTCGGAACATCATATCGTCGACTTGTGTTGCAACCTTTCCTTCCCCAGACATGCTGTCTGAAGTATCCTGTTACCAACCAGATTCGAATCTCAGGCAGATATGATGGTTGAAACATTCCCAACATTTGCATTTTGTTCCTAGCTTACACCACCATTGTGCCAAATTCCCATGGGCTATCCTTTCCGGTAATTGTTGCTCAAGATCATCTCAAAAGTGGTCCTGCCATGGGTCCCTTCCATTTTCGGTGATAAGCAAAGATCATCCATTACGCTGTCTTCAACAAGGTAGTCCACATCATCCATTCTAGTTAGGGTATGTCATTCTTTCTAACTCCTTCAAACGATTGCTCAAGATTTGCCCTAGGCTGGTATAGAGAATTTCATTGATCTCTGAATCAAAAGTAATTCTTTTTGCCACTTAAGGGATAATTCTATGAGTCATCCTTTTCTAGGGTGTCTCGTTATGGTATCATGGCAACTCAAATCCTCGCTACGTTGACGACCGTTCACCACCTTGTTAGGTGTGGAATTGTTGTCTACCCAGTGAACCCTCATCATCTGTTCCACTCCATCCCTCTAGATGTGTGCTTCGTGTCTTGGCTCGAGAGATGTTGCTATGTCTCATTCCGTGGGTTGATCCTGAGTTGTTCGATCTTCGAGAAGATCGATCCTTCCAGAGTTTCCTTTTCCTCTCGTTGTCATGTTGGCTGGAATTCTCAAAGCAAGATGACGAGACAAAGATGGTGATTGAATAAATGCCTTTATGAAGTGCAACCTAGATCCTGAAGATTATCTTAGTTTGTGTCCCCCCTTCATCTTACCCTACGCTTGAATCTCGGGACGATATTCTTATTTAGTGGGGGGTGAGTTGTCACATCCCTAGCTTCTAGTACTGCATAGTGTTTGCTTTTTGCTTGCATTATGTTTAAATTTTTGGAACTTGAAATGTGGATGTTCAAACCCTAGCACCAAATCAATCCAAAAAGGTTCAACATAAAATAATTTTCAAATAATCGAAAATTCCTTGAGAAAAGTTCACGATTTTTGGTTAAGGTGGAAACCTCTTCCAAAAATGGTGCACATTTTTCTAGGTAATCCTGGATTTTTGAAGTAAATCATATGTATTTGAATTGGGGCATTTAAATTCTATAAATAATTTTAAATGCTCCAACAATTCTAAAAATACCTAAGGGCCTCTGTAATAATTCAGTTAATGCCCACAATTATATTCAGGAATTATAAAAATGATTTGGTTTATAAACTAAATCCAAACAGAGAAGAAAAATAGAAAAACTGAAGAAAATAGGAAAGCAGAGAGAGTGTGTGCTCACCTCGCAGCCCACTAGCGGCCCAGTCCACCCCCACCTTGCGAGTCATCTCTCTCGGCACGCCAAACGGACAGAGCGCATGTGGCCGCGGCACGCCAGCACGCGCCCCTCCACCTCCTACTTCCTACCGCTGCCCCAACGCATCTGGATGACGCCACGCATCACCCCGACTCTCTCACCCACCCCCGCTCGTCCTCATCCCCTCCCCCTCTCGCTTCTGTGCTCACGAGAGGAGGCCGTCGCCGCCGCTCGCCGTAGATGCAGCCACCGTCCTCCCCTCGCCTCCCCGTGTTGTCCAAGACCTCCGCCGTGACACCCTTGACCTCCCCACCGAGCCACGCCTCGCCGGAGGCCTTGCATCGCCACCATAGCCGTCTTCTTCAACCTCGGTCCACCGAGATCATCACCGCCGTTCCACATGCACCGGACCTCCCCCGGGCCTGCTGACCACTCTGACTGCCTCGCCGTGAGCACCTCATCGTTTCCCCTCTCCTCTCTTCCTCGTTTGCGTGTCGTACCCCCACTAACCATCAGACCTGAGAGCTCATCGCCACCGTAGTTCCTCACCACCGTGGCCAGGACCACCCCAGCTCACGCTTGAGTGCGTCACCGTGTTCGCTGCACTCCCAGGAGCATGCAACACCCTTCGGTTTATTCTCTAGTGCATCGTAGCGTCGACCCCTTCCACATCCGAACTTCGGCCACCGCGGATGCACTTGCCGTCGTCGATTCCGGCGACCATGCAGCCTCCCGTGCGGATAGCTAGATGCGGGCGTGCTCGGGCTACCTTCTGGTGGCCCTCGTGCGTCTAGACGCCGCCTGTAGCGCAGCCCCGGTGAGCTTCCTCCATAGCTTTGGTCGCTGCCGGTGGAACTCCAGCGAGGACCGACGTGGCGCAGTCATTATCGCTAATCCTCGTCAGCTCAGCCGCCCTTCTGCCACTGACAATGGGCCCCGCAGCAGGTCAGAGTGCTAGTCAACGCGGGTTTAGCACCGGTGTCACTGATGTGTGGACCCCACACGTAAGGTTTGACCCTGGTCAGCGCTGCTGACCTGCTGACCCAGGCATGACGTAGTGCTGACGCAATTAATCCTTTCCTGGATTTAAATTAATTCAGGGAATTCCAGAAAATGACTTAAACTTCTAAAATTCATAGAAAATAATCTGTAGCTCCAAATGAAATAATTTATATATGAAATATTATCAGAAAAATCCAATCTATCCATTTATGCTACTTTCAAGCATGTTCAGCCAACTTATACCCACTGTATGAGTGAAAACATGCTAATGGCCTTTTAAATACTTCTTATGGAGTTTGCATATGAACCCTTGCTTCATATGTACTTCAATTAAATTTTTGCTAGATGCATTAGTACAAATCACAACATATTGCCATGTCATGGTCATGCATCATATTGTCGCATTGCATTGATTGAGTTCTTTCTCTGTTGCCGGTGTTGTCCCCTCTAAGTAGACGTGGTTTCGACGGTGGGATCGATGACACCAATGAAGAGCTATACTATCTTTGGAAGTGTCAGGCAAGCAAAACCCCTTGTTCATTCTGATACAATCCCACTCTCTCGCTTTTGTTCTCTTTTATTGCATTAGGACAACACCGATTCAACTGTTACATGCTGCGGTAGTTGAACCCCTTTCCTCTGCATGACCTGTCATTGCCACAGTAAATAGATGAAACCCACTAGCATGAGTAGGAGTTGTTTGAGCCCTGATGTCCCTACTCATTCATGCTTGTTTGTCATGCCTGCTACTGCTTAGAGTTGAGTCAGGTCTGATTCATCGGGGATGAATTAGAGGAGTGTGAACTTGTCCTACTGTTATGAGCTAAGTGTGTGAACATGATTTGGTAAAGGTATCTGTGAGAGGCCATGTAGGAGTACATGGTGGGTTGTCTCATTGAAGCCGTCCTTAGGAACTGAGTTCTGTGTTTGTGATCCATGAACAGTTACTACCACACATTGGGCTCTGGGCGCTCCAAGCTCTCTCAACTTATTAATCAACCTGATCTCTGCCCAGGAGTTGCAACTAGTTTCTAGTGTTTGTAGGTAGTGTTAGTAGTCTACCAAGTGGCACCCGGTACTGGTGGGTTTGGGACAGACTAGGCACCATGGACGGGTAGACCTAGCGCCGCCCCTTTGGTGGGCTTGGAACCCAGTACACATCGCTTGGGGCCATGAGCGACACCCCGGCCGGATCTCCTTGCGGATGGAACCCGAATAGGCGATAAACCTGGACTAGAGACTTGGGTGGTTAGTCAGGTCGTGGCCGACTCTGTCGCCAGGCTTCCGCTTGAAGGTTGCCGAGATAGATAACGTGTACATGGTGGTAAGTGGCGAGAGTGTGTGTGAAGACGTACACTCCTGCAGGGTTAACATCATCTATTTGAATAGCTGCGTCCGTGGTAAAGGACTTCTAGGTTGCCTATACAGTTCATAGACAAGTGAAAGTGGATACTCTAACATGCGCAAGATAAGCATGAGTGATATAGATGGCGTTCTCATAGGGAGACGGGATCGGATCTATAGTGCTGTATTGATATGGTGAATATGTGGACTCGTGTGCGCCACCTCAAAAGAGTTGCTTGCAGCCGTTGTTTAGATTAGCCACTGAGTCAAAGCTGGCTTGCTGCAGTTAAACTCCACCACCACTTTGTTGATACCGATGCATATGTAGATAGTTCTAATGTAAGTCTAGTTGGGTACATTTGTACTCACGTTTGCTTAATTATGTTTTTGCAGAGAGACTTCTGTCTCGCTAGTAGTTTCGTGTGGACTTCGATGTTTAGCTTGATACCTCAGCTATGATCTTGTGCCCTCGGTTGGATCTGATAGATAGTCAGGCTTCTCAGCCTTTTTCATTTGTAGATGTCTATACTCAGACATGTTAAGCTTCCGCATGTGCTTTGACTTGTATGCTCTGAATGTTGGGTCATGAGACCCATGTTTGTAATATCTCACTCCTCGGAGCCCAATGAACAAATACTTTGAGTTGTGGACTTTTGTTGTGATGCCATGTTGTATTTACACATATCGGGCATATTGTGTGTATGATTGAAATACTTGGTATGTGTGGGATCCGACAACCTAGTTGTTTATCCTTGGTAGCCTCTCTTATGGTTAAATGTAGTCTAGTGCTTCCACTGAGCCATGGTAGTCTGCTACAGCCTGGTTTACCGTAGTCCTACTAGCCCAGTTACTACTGCTCCGAAACACTTAGATTGGCCGGCATGTGATCCACTTCGTTCCTGTGTCTGTCCCTTCGGGGAAATGTCACACGGTGATTTCCGGTGTCTTGCTAGCTTGCTACAGCCCGGGTTCCCGGAGTCCTGTTAGCCCAGTTGCTACAGCCCGGATTCACACGTTGATGACCGACACGTTCGAGACTGGGTCATGTATGTCTGTCCCCGCAAGTTAGTGCCACTTTGGGTTCACGACTAGTCATGTCGGCCCGGGTTCTCTGTCATATGGATGCTAGCAACACTATCATATACGTTAGCCAAAAGGTGCAAACGGTCCCGGGCCAAGTAAGGTGGCACCCGTGGGTTACCGTGCGTGAGGCCGCAAAGTGATATGTTGTGTTACGTGCTAAATCGGTGTGACTTAGAATCGGGGTCCTGACAACATGTTAGGCAGCTTTCCACATCAAAACTTTTGTTTTTAACATTTACCTACTTGAGGATGAGTAGGAATTAAGCTTGGGGATGCTGATACGTCTCCAATGTATGTATAATTTTTGCCTGTTCCATGCTGTTATATTATCATTCTTGGATGTCTTACAATCATTTTATAGCAACTTTATATCATTTTTGGGACAAACCTATTAACATAGTGCCTAGTGCCAATTGTTGTTTTTTACTTCGCAGAAAATCAATACCGAATGGAGTCCAAACACAGTGAAACTTTTTGGAGAATCTTTCTGGACCAAAAGACACAAGATGGGCCAAAGAAGTACCAGAAGGGGGCTCTGAGGGGAGAGGTGGGTTGTGCCCACCTCGGGGGCCTCCTGCACCGCCTCTTCACCCTATAAATCCCCAAGTATTCCAAAAACCCTAGGGGAGTCGACGAAACGCAATTCCAGCCGTGGCAAGTTCCAGAACCACGAGGGGTTCATAATCCTCATTGGTGCCCTTCCGATGATACATGAGTAGTTCATCATAGACCTACGAGTCCGTAGTCAGTAGATGGAAGTCTTCCTCTCTCTGTCTCTCTCTCTTTTGATTCTCAATACAATGGTCTCTTGGAGATCTATTGGATTTAACTCTTTTTTGTTGTGTGTTTGTTGGGATCAAATGAACTTTGAGTTTATAATCAAATATGTATATTCATGAAAGTTATTTGAGTTATTGATCTCTTATATGCATGATTATTTGTATCCTTGTATTTCTTCTTCGAATCTTTGGTTTAGTTAGGCCAACTAGATTGATTTTTCTTTCCATGGGAAGAGGTGCTTTGTGATGGGTTCGATCGTGTGGTGTTCTATCCCAGTAACAGAAGGGGTAGCAAGACACGTATGTATCGTTGCTATTAAGGATAACATGGGGTCTATTCCTACAAGAATAGATCCTGTATACATCATGACATCGTTCTTATTGCATTAATTACTCCGTTTATCCATGAACTTCATACACTAGATGCATGTTGGATAGCAGTTGATGTGAGGAGTAATAGTACTAGATGCAGGCAGGAGTCGGGGTACTAATCTTAGACGTGATGCCTATATATTGATCATTGTCTGGATATCACCATAATTATTTGAGGTTTTGTCAATTGTCCAACAGTAATTTGTTTACCCGCCGTGTGATATTTCTTGAGAGAAGCCACTAGTGAAATCTACGGCCCCTGGGTCTACTCTTTATCATATTTGCTTTCCGATATATTATTTGCCACTTTTATTTTCAGATCTATTATTCCAAAAACTCAAAAATACCTTGCTGCACTTTTTTATTACTTATTTTATTTTGCATTTTATTGAGGTCTATTTATGCAATCTACCACAAATCAATCTATCTTTTTACCGTGGAGGGATTTACAACCCCTCTTACGCGTGGGTTGCAAGTATTTGGTCTTTGTGTGTAGGTACCATTTACATAGGGTTGCCTGGTTCTCCTACTGGATTGATACGTTGGTTTCATAACTGAGGGAAATACCTACCGTAGTTGTGTTGCATCATCCCTTCCTCTTTGGGGAAATACTGACTTAGTTCAAGCGACATCAATCATTGCCATGGATATCGTCATAATTATGTGTACTTCTATCAATTGCCCAACAGTAATTTGTTTACCCACTATATGCTATTTTCTCGAGAGAAGCCACTAGTGAAATCTACGGCCCCGGGGTCTATCTTTTATCATATTATTTTCATATCTTTATTTCTAAAAACCCAAAAATACCTTACCGCACATTCTCTTTACTTATTTTATTTCGTGTTTTCACAAGATCTATGTATCCAATCTACCACTATTTTATCTATCTTTTTACCGTAGAGGGATTGACAACCCCTCTGAGGAGTGGGGTTGCAAGTATTTGTTCTTTGTGTGCAGGTACCGTTTACATAGTGTTGCTTGGTTATCCTACTGGATTGATATCCTTGATTTCATATTTGAGGGAAATACTTACCGTAGCTGTGCTACATCATCCCTTCCTCTTTGGGCAATTACCGACGTAGTCTAGCCACGTCAAATACCTTGTGTGCAGTTCTATCTTCCGCGTGATGTCCTCCATAGGCTTCGGAGTGACATTTCCGTAGGATTTTTTCCTGTTCATGCTCAAGTACACAATGTCTAATAATACTATCTACTCCTTTATAAAGATGTGGGTCATCCAAAAGTAATGTCTTAAGTCATAAAATATTTTTTTCTTTTGTTGGTATCTGTAACTAGGTGGTAAAAATTTAGCAACAATGTAGCTAGCATAGTTATCATACCAAGGAGTGTTATGAGAAGCATTTATTACAACTAGTTGTTCATCAGGAAACTATCATCAATAGGTAGTGGGTCATCAAGAATATTTTCTAACCTAGACAAGTTATCATCTACAGGGTTCTCAGCTCCTTTCCTATCAGTATTGTGCAAGTCAAATTCTTGAAGCAAGAGAACCCACCTAATAAGTCTAGGTTTAGCATATTTATTTTCCATAAGATATTTAATAGCAGCATGGTCGGTGTCAACAATTACTTTGGAATCAACAATGTAAGATATGAATTTGTCACAAGCAAACACAACTGCTAAAAATTCTTTTTTAGTGGTGGCATAATTTCTTTGGGCACCGTCTAGAGTTTTACTAGCATAATGGATAACATTTAATTTCATATCAAATCTTCGTTCTATAACAGCACCAACTGCATAATCACTAGCATCACACATAATAAAAAAAGGCAAGTTCCAATCAGCTGGTTGAACTATAGGTGCAGAAGTTAAGGCTTTCTTAAGTGTTTCAAAGTCATCTACACAATCATCATCAAAAACAAATGGAACATCCTTTTGTAAAAGATTAGTAAGAGTCCTAGAAGAGAAGTCTTTAATGAACCACCTATAGAAACCAGCATGACCGAGGAAACTACGATTACCTTTGACATCTTTAGGACATGGAATTTTCTCAATTGCATCAACTTTTGCTTTATCCACCTCAATACTGGCTACTTCTTGAGCTTGCATTGGTTTTTCCCTTGAAGAGGAAAGGGTGATGCAGCAAAGTAGAGATAAGTATTTCCCTTAGTTAATAAACAATGTATCAATCCAGTATGAGAAGAACGCGCAAATCACCAATACCTGGACAAACAATCAAACACTTGTACCCAACGTGATAAACGGGTTGTCAATCCCTTCACGGTCACTTTCAATGGTGAGATGTGATAGAGATAGATAAAACTAAACAAAAGATAAAGTAAATATTTTTGGGTTTTTTGGTTTATAGATCTAAAAATAAAAGATTGCAAAATAGTAGATCGGAAACTAATATGATGGAAAATAGACCCGGGTCCATAGGTTTCACTAGAGGCTTCTCTCATGAAGGCAAATAATAAAGTGGGTGAACAAATTACTGTCGAGCAATTGATAGAGCGCAAATTTATGATGATATCCAAGGAAATGATTATGTAATATAGGCATCATGTCCGTGTCAAGTAGAGCGACTCCTGCCTTCATCTGCTACTATTACTCCTTACATGGACTGCTATCCATCATGTATATAGAGTATTAAGTTCATAAAGAATGGAGTAACGCCTTAAGTAAGATGACATGATGTACAGGAATAAACTCATGCAATATGATGTAAACCCCATCTTTTTATCCTCAATGGCAACAATTAAATACGTGTCTCGCTACCCCTTCTTTGTCACTGGGTGAAATCACGCAATATTGAACCCAAAGCTAAGCACCTCTCCCATTGCAAGAAAAACCAATCTAGTTGGCCAAACCAAACCGATAATTTGAAGAGAAATACGAAGATACCAAATCATGCATATGAGAATTGAGAGAAGATTCAAACACACTGCATAAGTAGATTACACACCTCCTATATATTCATAGATAAGATGATCATAAATCCACAATTCATCGGATCTCGACAAACAGACTGCAAAAGTAGATTACATCGGATAGATCTCCAAGAACATCGAGGAGAACATGGTGTTGAGAATCAAAGAGAGAGAAGAAGGCATCTAGATACTAGCTATGGACACATAGGTCTGTGGTAAACTACTCATGCTTCATCGGAAGGGCAATAGAGTTGATGTAGATGACCTCCATGATCGAA
Organism: Triticum aestivum; assembly: GCF_018294505.1. Lineage (NCBI taxonomy): Eukaryota > Viridiplantae > Streptophyta > Magnoliopsida > Poales > Poaceae > Triticum > Triticum aestivum. The sequence goes on along the minus strand of NC_057797.1, from coordinate 275,364,438 downwards.
TCCCCCTCTGGCAGGATGCCAGAAAAGGCCCTAAGATGGGATCTCAAGGGAACAGAAGGTTGTGGCAGTGGAAAAGTGTTTATGTGGATGCCTCTGGTGGTTTGGGAATATATGTGAATATATAGGAGGAAGAACTAGGTCAGGGGGTCACGAGGGGCCCACAAGGTAGGGGGCGTGCCCTACCGCCCTGGGAGTGCCCTCCACCGTTGTCGCCGCCTCATGGCTCTTCTGACTTGAACTCCAAGTCTCCTTTACACGTGTTCACTTGACCCCTTCGAGGATGGTATACTACTTGACATTCCTCTCGTGTGCATGCATAGGTATTGCTGGAGCTTCACGGACGGCCACGAGGAGTGCAAGCGCCAAGGAACACCTACACCACTTGCAAGGGAAGCTTGGAAGCGATGTCTCCTGGGTGTCTTCTGGTCCAAGAAAAATCATCGTGAAAGTTTTCTTCCATTTGGTATTCCTTTTCTGCGAGGCTCAGAAACATACTGGTTCTTTAATTTCTTCTTTAATAGGGGGATGATATTTAAACCACTTCTCTTTAGGGAGATCAACATGAGTAGCAAATGATTTGCAAAAAGAGTGTACTATCTCATAGTCATGTCCATATTTAGTGCTAAACTTGTGAAAAGCATCGATATTCATAAAAGATTTAACACAATCAAACGCAAGCTTAATACCAGGCACTTTACCTTGTCAAGTTCCCAATCTTCAGAGTTGCGTTTAATTATTTCTAAAAGATCCCACATGAATTCAATAGCCTTATTCCTAAAAGAACCTATCGGCATTCTGGGAACAAGGGTACCCAGACTTGCCTACCTACGGCCCACGGTGCGACTCCCTCGGTGTCCTGGTACGGCCCATCTGCAAGACCACCATGACAAGACCCTCGCGAGGGCCCTGGCCTCGCGAGGTGGACGACACAAAGACCTCCAGAGGAAGCGGCCTCCCCGGGCGGCCTCGCAAGGAGCGGAGATTTCTATGAGGTACCCAGCCTCACGAGGCTGCGATGACGTGAGCCATGACGACCAAGGCCAGGCGGGTGCTAGCGGGCGCAGAGGAGGCAGGTTCCTCTATGGTGCTAAGGAGGCAAGGACAGGCGTGGGTTCCCGAGCAATCCCCCAAAGCTTTCCATTCAGGTGCTACGAGACCAAGACCACGGGCTTAGCAGGACGGATGTCATCACAGAGCCCACCACTGCGTCATGACTAGAAGCTTTTGAAGATAAAGACCACCTTTCGTCAGGATTAGATGTACTACTTGTCCCCTTTCAAATTGGCCATTGTGGGATCCCTTCCCGCCTAAGTTTCATGGGAAGAGGACCGAGGCCACTATAAATATAGGTTAGCCACCACCGTAGAAGGGATCCGGATCTGATCCAACCCTTTCCACCCTCACCACCATAGCCCTCGCGATGTAGTTCATTGTCGGTGTACTAGAGTAGGGGTACCCTATTACCCCGAACTCGTGCACGGGCAGTTGCAGCCCCCCCCCCCCCCCGCGGCAAGGCTTGCCGGGTGACCGCCAGGACCCTCCGTGGTCCCCTTAAAGACCATTCAAGAACAAAGTACTCAAGCCAAGGCCCCGGCAAGAGGAGCTTGTAGGGAAGGCCAACCAAGGCCCCGGCAAGGAGAGCTTACCGGGAAGAGACGAGACCCCGGCAAGAGGAGCTTGCCGGGAAGACCACGCACGACATACCAAGAAAGCTTGCCGCGACGAGCCCTGCGCCCCGGCAAGATCCTCCTATCGGTGTACTAGAGTAGGTGTACCCTATTACCCCGAACTCGTGCACGGGCAGTTGCAGCCCCCCCCCCCCCCCCCGCGGCAAGGCTTGCCGGGTGACCGCCAGGACCCTCCGTGGTCCCCTTAAAGACCATTCAAGAACAAAGTACTCAAGCCAAGGCCCCGGGCAAGAGGAGCTTGTCGGGAAGGCCAACCAAGGCCCCGGCAAGGGAGCTTACCGGGAAGAGACGAGACCCCGGCAAGAGGAGCTTGCCGGGAAGACCACGCAAGACATACCAAGAAAGCTTGCCGCGACGCGCCCTGCGCCCCGGCAAGATCCGGCGAGCGACAAGCTTCCGGAAGCGACAAGACGACGGCCGCGGCAAGGAGCTTGCCGCGGGAAACTCCCACTGCGTGCCCGCGCTCCAGCTCACCTGCTAACGTGTCGCTCTGGGACTCTCCCAGAGCGCACGTGGCGGGAGGCCGTGCAGCTAGGGGTACGTGGTGGCAAGCGGAGATGAAGAGAAGCCCATCGTGGCAAACGGTGGCGCTCCTAACGGTCACCTTTTGCACTGTTTAGGAGACTCAGACAGGCATTTAATGCCCTTGTCCCCTGCCGTCAGAGTTAGGTAGGGTACACTGTATCCACAGTAGCGGTAGCTATACCTACCACATCCTTTTTCCGTTTTTACCCTTCCTGTCTGCGTTGCCCCCTGTCGGTGACCCCTTGAGTATAAAAGGAGGCCCAAGGGCAACGTAGAAAGGGGTTCCGCATTTCGGGAACTCAGAAGAACACTCTCACGCTTAGTCTGGCAGCGTCCATCGCTCCTAAGCAAGAATCTAATATACACAAACAAGCAGCAGTAGGGTTTTACGCATCCGTGCGACCCGAAGCTGGGTAAAAAATCGCCCCGCGTGCACTGCCTCGATCCGCTCTTTGCGCGCTCTCTGCCCCCCACCGAACCGAAAGGGGCCATGTCCCCATAGGTGTTGGCGGGAATCAGCATCGCCCCCAACATCTCTAGCGCGCCAGGTAGGGGGGCGTCGGGATCGCGTGAACCCGATCCGGCGTGCACGCAAGCTAGATCTTCATCATCGGCATGCCACCGAAGAAGAAGAATTCGGAGGCAGCTGTTCCGTCCGCGTCGCTTCCACCGCCTCCGGAGCAAACGGATGGTGGAGTGGACGCCGGCGGAGGAATGGGCGTCGACGAAGGTGCCCACAGCGCTGCCAAGTCCAAGGACAAGGCAGCGCAGACCTCGGCGTCCATGCGCGCTCCGCGTCTCTCTCAAGAGGCGCGGGACCAGCAGCGTCATAGCGTCCGCAGCGCCATACGTCCGCTGACCCAAGATCAAGCTGGTGGTTCGCGCGGCGCTCAAGACCAGCATGCACGCCAACATGCTGGCCCCAGCGAGGTACGGTCGCCGGGACGGGACGCTGCTCCTTCTAACTTGGTTAGGAGTCCGAGCACGCCCCTCTCCTCGCACCGTTCACCTCTGCCGCCCACCACCCCAGCAGAAGCCTTGGCGCGGGCCCAGCTGCTCCTGGACTATCCTCCGACGGCGGACAAGACCGACGAATGGAGGGCCACTATCCAGAGCCTCATCGGCTTCGCTAACGGCGACACTGCGCGGCAACCAAGCACCTCGCTGCCACGGCAGGACAACCAGACGCGAGCCGATGGCAACAAGACGGAGGGAGGTGCGACTTCCATGCACTCTCCACTACGAAGGCCAAAATCGCCGACTCGCCGGGTCCACCCCAACAGCGGCTCCACCGCGTCGTCGGACCCACGAGCTCGTCGCGACCAGCGTCAGGTTCTCCACGAACGGCAAAAAGAAGACGCTCGAACCCGCATCGAGCGCCGAAGAGAAGCGCGACGTCAATCCGACAAGCGCGCTGGGCTCTCTGTTGACATGCACGCGCCAGGGGAACCAGGCGATCTACCGTACGCGGTAGGTTGTCCTGCGTTCACCCGTGAGCTGCGGCAAGTCCAGTGGCCCAGCACAAAAAATTTCAAGCCAGACGTGCCGGAGAAGTACGACGGCAAGACGCATCCGTCGGAGTTCCTCAGCATTTACACCATTGCGGTGCAAGCTGCCGGGGGACGAGATGACAAGATCCTTGCCAACTACTTCCCGCTGGTGCTCAAGCCCAATGTCAGGTCCTGGCTCATGCACTTGCCGGACAACTCCATATCTTCCTGGGCTGATCTGTGCCATCAGTTTGTCGGCGCCTTTACGGGCGGCCACAAGCCACATGGCCAAGAGAGCGATCTTCATCTGCTCGCCCAGAAGGAAGGAGAGCCACTGCGCAAGTACATTCAAAGATTCAGCCGTGTGCAGCACAACATCCCAGACGTCCACCCCGCCGCGATCATTAGCGCGTTCCATCAGAACGTGCGAAATCGAAGGATGAGGGAGGAGATGGCGATGTGTAAGATCAGAGATGTCAGCGAGCTTTACGCCCTGGCTGACAAGTGTGCACGCGCTGAAGAGGGGAGGAGGCTCCCCGGAGAGAGTACAGGAGCAGGAGGATCTGACAGTGAGGATGCCGCCCCGGCAAGGAAAGGCCGGCGGCGGAACTACAGAAGGAATAAGGGTAAGGAGGTGCTAGCTGTTGAGCAGACCGGCAACGGAGGTGGCGCCAAGGAAGCTAAGGCTGGTGGCTCCGACAAGGAGGCCCATCCTGTGGCGGCTGCCGACAAGCAGGACAGCTCCGGCAGGCAGTATTGCAAGATTCACTGCACCAAGGGTCACGATCTCCAGAACTGCAAGAAGGTCGAACAGCTCGCTGAGCAACCGCGACAAAGAGAAGGCCCAGGAAAGAACTGGTGAATCCGGCAAGAAGCGCCCCGGCCGGGGGAGGGGGACGCCGCGGCAAGGCCAAGCAGCGGCAAGAAGACAGGCCTCCCCGCGGCCGTGACAAGGATGAAGATGACGACGATGACGAAGACGTGGATGATGATGAGACCGATGAGCAAGAATTTCAGAAAGCCACATAGGTCCTGTGCGTTGATGGTGGCGCCTCTCTGCATACTTCGCACCGCCAGCTCAAACAGTGGATGCGGGAAGTGAGTGCAGCAGAGCCATCCATAGAGTCACGCAAGCCCCTGAAATGGTCCAGCACGCCTATCATCTTCGACATTGGGGATCACCCTGATCGCGTAACTGCGGTCGGGTGCTTGCCGATGTTGGTCTCACCAACTATCCGCAACCTCAAGGTCACAAAGATGCTAGTTGACGGCGGGGCTGGCTTGAATCTCATCTCCTCCGCGGTCCTTCACAAACTTCAGATCCCTGACAGCGAGCTCGAAGAGGCCGGCACATTTCAAGGAATCAACCCGGGAAAAAGCAAGCCGAAAGGGAAGATCACACTGCCGGTCACATTTGGCAGCGAGCTGAATTTCAGAACTGAGAGAGTCACATTTGACGTTGCCGATTTTCCATTGCCCTACAATGGAATCCTCGGCCGTCCAGCGCTCGCCAAGTTTATGGCAGCCTCTCACTATGCTTACAACGTGCTCAAAATGCCAGGCCCGATAAGTGTCATCTCTGTCCCCGGCGACAAGAAGGATGCCCTTATCTGCGCCGACAAGATCTACCGGGAAGCAGCAGCCGCAGCTGATCACCATACACTTGCCACTGAAGCTCCCGGGGGAAGAAGAAGGCCAAGTCCAGCGAGATCTCTGATGCCCACTCCGGCAAGCGCACCTCTTCAGAGTGCTGCGCTACCATCGAGGACGCACCATCGAGCTCCACCGGCAAGTGCAAGAAGACAATGGCAGCTCCACCCGAGACCAAGAAGGTGTCCGCCAAGGAGGACGGCACTGGTGGTACCTTCACCATCAGTGCCACGCTTGACCCCAAATAGGAAAGCGTGCTTGTTGCTTTCCTGCGGGCGAATGTCGACGTGTTTGCATGGCAACCGTCTGATATCCCCGGTGTTCCCAGGAGAGTAATCGAGCACCACCTTGCCGTCTGTCCTCATGCGCGGCCCGTCAAACAGAGAGTCAGGAAGCAAGCGGTGGAGCGCCAAGAGTTCATTGCAGAAGAAATCAGGAAATTGGAAGCAGCAGGCCTTGTTAGAGGAGTGCTCCATCCCACGTGGCTGGCCAACCCTGTAGTCGTGCGCAAGGCAAACGGAAAATGGAGGCTTTGTATAGACTTCACTAATGTCAATAAAGCCTGTCCCAAAGATCCATTTCCCTTGCCACGCATCGACCAGATTGTTGAATCCACAGCTGGATGTGATTTGCTTTCATTTCTTGATGCGTATTCAGGATACCATCAAATCTTCATGGCAGAAGAGGATGAGGAGAAAACCGCATTCATCACCCCTTGTGGCACATACTGTTTTGTACGGATGCCCTTTGGGTTGAAGAATGCTGGTTCCACATTTGCAAGAGTAGTCCACGTCGCCTTTGAGCCACAGATACACAGAAATGTGGAAGCCTACATGGATGATATAGTGGTCAAGAGCAAGGACAAGGCTACCCTGATTCAAGATTTAGAAGAAACTTTTGCAAATCTGCGCAAGATCAACCTCAAGCTCAACCCCGAGAAGTGCGTGTTTGGAGTCCCTTCCGGCAAACTTCTCGGGTTCTTTGTATCTCAGCGGGGAATTGAAGCCAACCCCGACAAGATTAAGGCCATCGAGCAGATCGAAGCACCGAAGCGCGTCAAGGATGTGCGAAGGCTTGCCGGTTGCGTGGCTGCTCTCAGCAGGTTTATCTCTAAGTCTGCTGAGCGCGCCCTCCCATTTTTCAAAATATTGAAAAAGGCAGGTCCAATGAAATGGACTCCGGAAGCGGAGGCTGCGCTGCAGGACTTGAAGAGGTACCTGTCCTCCACTCCAATACTTGTCGCACCTAAGCCACAAGAGAAGTTGCTGCTGTACCTAGCGGCAACCAATCAAGTGGTTAGTGCTGCATTAGTAGCGGAGAGAGAGGCGGATGATGAGCCGGCGATCGCGGCAAGTGAATCCAACGACAAGCAGGGGACTTCCCCAACAAATTCTGGTCCGGCAAGCTCTGGTCTGGCAAGCTCTGGTCCAGCAAGCTCTGGTCCCGACAAAGAAGAATCTGCGCAGATGTGCAAGGACGTGCAGAAGAAGGTGGTGCAGCGCCCAGTTTACTTTGTCAGCTCCCTTCTCCAGGGGGCTAGGTCGATATACTCTGGTGTGCAAAAACTGCTTTTCGGCCTTCTCATGGCCTCGAGAAAGCTGCGCCATTACTTCCAGGCTCACGAGATCACAGTCGTCACTCGCTTTCCGCTGAAAAGGATACTTCAGAATCCAGAAGCAACAGGCAGGATAGTCGAGTGGGCCTTGGAACTGTCAAGCTTTGGCCTCAAGTTTGAGAGCACTGAAACTATCCAAAGCAGGGCATTGGCAGAGTTCATAGTAGAGTGGACGCCAACTTCAGATGAAGAAATTCCAGAGACGAGCATCCCCGTCAAGGAGACAAGCAAGGAGTGGCTGATGTACTTTGATGGTGCCTTCTCGCTGCAAGGCGCCGGTGCTGGCGTGCTCCTTATCGCACCCACCGGAGAGCACCTCAAATACATAGTCCAGATGCACTTTCCCAAAGAGCAAGCAACCAACAATACTGCAGAGTATGAAGGATTGCTTGCCGGTCTTAGAATAGCAGCCGACCTTGGGATCAAGAAGCTCATAATCAGGGGTGACTCGCAACTTGTCGTCCGCCAAGTGAAAAAGACCTACCAGAGCCCGTTGATGGAAGCATATGTTGATGAAGTGAGGAAGCTAGAAGAGCGCTTTGACGGCCTGCAAATGGAGCATATCCCAAGAGCTCAGAATGACATTGCTGATGGCCTGTCGAAATGCGCTGCACTAAAGTTGCCTGTGGAACTAGGGATCTTTGTGCTCAAGCTGACTCAACCTTCCGTGGCACCATCAACTGGACAGAATAAAAAGAGGAAGTTGGTTTCAGGTGACTACTTTCCGGCAGAGCACCCCGAAGCCGCCGCCAAGAAAGTCCCCAAGATCAACGCCAACGATGCTGAGGGGCAGTCTGCTCCGGCAAACCTTGTGGTTTGTTCCATCGAAGCAAACGCTCCCGACAAGTTTTGCTCCGGCAAGCTTGCCGGGGAACATCACGCTCCGGCAGAATCACAGGTTCTTGCCGTAGAAGCGGATGTTCCCGCAGCAACAGGCATGCCTTTAGTCCTTGTTGTCGAGCCGCAAGCTCCAGCATGGGCGCAGCCGATTGTCCGCTTCCTCCAGACAGGAGAGCTTCCCGAAGAGCAAGAAGAAGCTGAAAAAGTAGCCCGGCAGTCAAGTATGTACAAGTTTGTCGACGGCACACTGTACAGAATAAGACTCAACGGTGTGAAATTGAAGTGCATTCGCTAGGAAGATGGGCAACAGCTGTTGGCAGAGATACATGGAGGCATATGTGGTCACCACATTGGCGCAAGAACACTTGTCGGCAAAGCATTCCGACAAGGCTTCTTCTGGCCGACAGCCCTCCAGGATGCAACTGCACAAGTAACCAAGTGTGAAGCGTGCCAGTTCCATTCCAAACAGATACACCAGCCAGCTCAAGCTCTCCAGACGATCCCTTTATCCTGGCCATTTTCGGTCTGGGGGCTCGACATCCTCGGCCCCTTCCCCCGAGCAGTCGGGGGCTTTGAGTTCTTGTACGTTGCAATCGACAAGTTCACAAAGTGGCCGGAAGTGGAACCAGTGAGGAAGGTGACAGCACAGTCAGCAGTCAAGTTCTTCAGGTCGATTGTTTGCCGTTTCGGGATCCCGAACAGGATCATCACCGACAACGGCACGCAATTTACGAGCCGCACCTTCATGCAGTACGTCCAAGATCTTGGCGCCAAGGTCTGTTTCGCTTCTGTTGCTCATCCAAGAAGCAACGGTCAAGCGGAGAGGGCAAACGCTGAAGTGCTGCGAGGCCTCAAGACCAGAACTTTCGACAGACTGCGCAAGTGCGGAAGAAACTGGATCGAGGAGCTGCCGGTGGTTCTTTGGTCGATCAGGACGACGCCAAATCGAGCCACTGGCCAGACACCCTTCGCTCTAGTCTATGGAGCGGAGGCAGTTCTCCCCACGGAACTCGTATACGGGTCACCTCGAGTGCTCGCTTATGATGAGCTCGAGCAAGAGCAGCTGCGCCAAGACGACGCGCTGCTCCTTGAGGAAGACCGTCTCCAGGCTGCTGTGCGAGCCGCTCGCTACCAGCAAGCTCTGCGCCGCTACCATAGCCGCAGAGTCAATGCCAGGAGCCTCGAGGAAGGCGACCTTGTTCTTCGGTGCGTTCAGTCGGCCAAGAATTCCAACAAGTTGACGCCGAAGTGGGAAGGCCCTTATCGGGTGAAACGAGTCACTAGGCCCGGCGCTGTCCGCCTTGAGACCGAAGATGGCATTCCGGTGAGCAACTCCTGGAACATCGAGCATCTTCGTAAGTTTTACCCATAAGGCGCGGTTGTCAGACCCTGTCCTGCAACCACCTTTCTGTACAAGTCTTGCCGCTGTTGCATGTAATCCTTTGTACAGAGCCGGGCGCAGACCCCGTGCACTAGTAAAGTTCATGTGCATCGCACATCTTGTCAGTTTCCTTATGCTATGATTCTTTTTCGCATATATTATCTGACACTTTGTGCAGCACCAAGCACCGGTAAGTGATAACGAGCCCAAGGCTCCATATCATTGCTTTATTTCTCTGTCTCTTTCTCAAAAGAAGGAAGGTTCCATCGCCCACAAGGATTACCGGGGGGGGGGGAGGAGAGGATAATGGTGTGGACCAGGCCGTTCAAAAAAAAAGAGGAGTTTCTCCTTGCCGGGAAGCAGACGACAGAAAAGCTAAGTTGCTAAAGCTTGAGCGATCAGTTTTTGAGTTATTTTCCTTGAACGACCGTGCTTTGTATGGAAAACCTGTGCGCGGAGGAACCAATTCACAGCTAGCTGCGCCCTTACTCTGTTTCGAGTCCGCTCAACGACTTCAGTGAGCTGCTAGCGCCCTTACTTTGCTTCGAGTCCGCTCAGCAACTTAAGTGAGCCGCTAGCGCCCTTACTTTGTTTCGAGTCCACTCAACAACTTAAGTGAGCTGCAACTAGTTGCGATAAGGTTGCTTGTCGGTAGCGGCCTCGCCAGCAGGCTGCTGAAGTTCCGCACTCGGCGCTCGCGGCAAGAATGCCTACACCGACAAGTTTCCCTAAAAAGCGTAGGGTAGGACCATACAAAGCCAAGAGTCGAGTAAAGGAAGTAACACAGCAATGTTTTACCTAAGATAGAGTTATATTACAAGAATAACTTGTCGCGCCCCTAATAAAGTGTTCCCATGACATGACTGGCAGCGGCAAGAAAAGAAGCAAACGAACGGCCTAATCTACGCGATCGCCGTCAACCCTTTTGACCTCGTTCACCCTGTCAACGATGGGTGCTACGAGGGCCTTAAGTGCGTCAAGATCAGCGTCCGCCGGCAGCTTCCTGAGGACGTTGGTGAGGTTGAGGCCCGGATTGCAGAAGGCCACCTTCACCAGCACCTTCTCCAGAACTCTGGCACAAATCGAGCGTGACTCGTCGGCCAACTGCTTCGGGATCCGTTCCTGGAGTTCCTGGAGCGCCACCGCCACACCTTTGAAGAACAAAGTGAGCTTGGCGCTGGGTTGGAGGTTCTCGTCGGAGGAGTATCCGAAGCCTTCCACCCCCAATTGCACCAGCTCCTCTTCGATGACTGCGGCAATGTCCACGAGGCCCTCCGTCCAGAGCTCCACAGTATCTCTGAGAAGATTCTGGGTTTCGGCGGCCCTCGCAAGCAGCGCCTCGTCGGCCTCGATGTCCTTCTTCAAGTCTGCCTCCCGTTTCCTGGCGCTGTCCAACGTCTCCGTCAAGGTGGCCAGCTTCAGCGTCAGATCGGCGTTGGAACCCTTGGCGGCGCTCAATTCCTTGCCCCTCTCGGCGAGTCGGCCCTGCAGCTCACCGTGGGCAAGGGCGTCCTTCTCGCGCTCTAGCTTGAGGGCGGCAAGCTCTTCGCCACCAACCTTCAGATCAGTTTCTAGCTGCGCCACCTTTGCCTCCAATTCTTTCTTGGCGGCCTCGGCAGTCGCAGCCGCATCCTTTGCCTCTTGGAGCGTCCCGCCAAGTGCCCGTTCGCGCGCGGCAAGCTCCTCTTCGTGGCTGTCGAGGTTCACTTTCCGCTGAGTCAGCTCGCCTTCTCGCGCGTACAGCTTCTCGCCGGTGAGCCACTGCTGTTCTTCAGCTTCGGCCTTCTCGAGAAGGAAGGCCTTCCGTTCCTCGGCAAGCTGCTCCCGCTCCTCCGCCAAGGCCCGGAGAGTTTCTCGACGAAGACCCCAGAGCTCCTCCGCACATTTCTCTATGTCCACGCTCGCCCTCGCGGCAAGCGCTTCCCGGGACTCCAACTTGACTTGACGGGCGCGATAGAGCGCCAGCAGCCTCCGCAGCAGCCGCTCTTCCTCGGGCTCTTCACCGCTACTTCCCGGCGCGTCGACGATCGACAACCCAGCGGAGGCAAGCACCTCTCCATCCAGAATTTCTCCTTCCACCGGCGCCCTGGAGCTCGACGCCCAGGGGAGCTTGATGAAGATACCCTCGCCAGCCTTCAGATAGGTGCCGGGCTGGGGCTCCTCGGTGCCTGAAGCTACGGCAACGGCGAAAGGATCGGCGGTCGGTGCAGCGCTTGACGCTCCTGCGGCCTCGGGGCCGTCAGTGCGATCGCCAGATCCCCCGCCAGCTCCCTCGGCAGCAGCCTTGGCGGCCTCCTCGCCGGCGAGCACGTTAGCGCCGGCTCCTTCGGTGGCCGCGGCATCGTCAGTATTGCCGTGTGCGTCTTCTTCGCCAACCGCCTCGGTCTCCATCGGATCCGTGGAGGGTGGGCCTGACGACCAAAGAAGAAGGGAAAATCAAACAAGTTTTCGAGAAAAGAAATCAGTGGAAGACTACAAGGAAAGCTCCGGGCAAGAAGGGCTACCTGTGCTAGGATCTGCCGTCGTGGTCTCCACCACCGGCGGATCATTAGCACTGTCCCTTTCCGGAGACTCCTCCCTTGCCGGATGCTCCTCCCTTACCGGAGGGCACTCCCTTGCCGGGGAGTCCGCCCTTGGCGGCGTAGTCGAAGCAGACGACAAGTCGGAGGAGATCACCACGCCCTCCTGATCAAGCTGCTCTGCTCCTGCACGAACAAAACGGAGATCGGATGTCAACAAAGGAAAAGAGCAACCACGCGCATCCAGAAGCAGAAAGTAAACCATATGCTTACGCTGGGGGCTGCGCTGGTGGCTGCTCTGCGAAGTGATGGCCGGGTCCGGCAGAGTAGTCTCGGACGCGCCTCCTGTCGTCGCAGTGGGCTCGTCCTCGATGACCACCACCTGAGCCTTGGCCCTCTTCGCCGCCCTCTGGGCCAGAGTCCTGAAAAGGAGAGTCCAGGGTGGATCAGATCCGATGCAAGACAAGATCAGCAAGTTGAAGAGCTACAAGAACAAGCAAGGGAATCTTACTCTTCTTCATCTTCCTCCTCGGAACTGAGCGCGGAGAGGTCGAAGTTCGGCCCACTCCCGGCGCGGCGAGGCAAAGAGGTGGGATCCCTTGGCCGCTTGGCGGGGACCACGGTGCCAGCCCGAGACGACCCCGCCCCAGTTGCCTCCCCCGCGGCGACCGTGCTTGCCACGGTAGAGCGCGTCGTGCGGCGCTGCGGCTGTTGACCAACTTACCGCCCTGCTGCATCCCCGGTCCTACTGAGGCGCCTTCTTGGCTGCACTGGGGGCTGCGCTCCAGGTCCTGCTCCCATCAAGCTCCCCGGAGGTGGCGGGCCGCTCGCACCCCCGGCAGGCTCGTTCGACTCGGCGTCGGGCGTGGCGAGCTCTTCTTCCTCTTCGGGCTGCTCCCGTTCGGCAATGCTCATCGCCAACGCCGCGTCCGCTTCCTCCACGGTCAACCCGAATTCACCCGCGGCCGCGGCTGCCGCTGCCTCTTCCGCCCTGGTGGCGATGCGCTCCATCTCTTGATCAGTGGTTTCGCGGGTGAGAAGCTTCTTCTCGTCAGCGCTGACCGCCACCTCCACTAAGCTGTCAAAGAACTGCTGCACGACGTCGCCGGCGGGCTCTTGCCAGGTTGGAGCGATCCCGTGCGAGTCACACAACGGCATCATTGCGCAGATGCGGTCGCGCGAGGAGTTGTTGCATAGAGGAACAACGCCTGCCGGCAACCTGAACCACTCGGGATGCTGTGGGTCATGCTTGAATATCTCCTTAAGCATCTCGTCCAACTCTAGGATGGTGAAATTGAAGTTAAGGCCTGGACGCAACCTCATTATATCCGCCAGGCCTCCAAATTCCCATGCAGGCCTCCCCCTCGCCTGCAGGGGGGCGATGCGCCGGCGAAGGAAATCTGCGCCGACAGCTCCTACAGTCAACCCGGCAAGCCTGAGACGCAAGATCCGAGTGGTGGCGATCGTCAGCTTGTCGTCATCCGCGGACAGAGCGCTCCAGTCATTGCCGCGCACTGCTGGGGCTTGGCGCAAGGCGGTCTACGGCTGCAGGCTCTCTTCTACAATCCAGCACCAATCTGCTCTCCACTCATCCCACTTGCTGCGGAGTTCCCCCTCCAGATAGGTCTCCTTCTTGCCGGCCCGCGAGATCCAGGCAATCCCGCCGGCAAGAGGTTCCCCTCTCTCGACACGAGGCATAAAGAAATGGCGGAAGAGAGCTACGTTGGGGTGGACTCCGACAAAGTTTTCGCATAGATGGGCGAAAATTGCCATGGTCAGAACAGCGTTGGGGGTGAAATCAAGGAGGTGGAGTCCGTAGGTGTTCATAATATCAGAGAAGAAATCAGAGAATGGCGGGCAGAGCCCGCAGTAGAAGAACACGGCAAAGAAAGGATATCCATTAGCTGGAGCTGCTCGTGAGGTGACGGCAGAGAGTACCTTTGTGCGCGGATGTGCCCGCGTCTCCGTCGACCATAAGAGATTGTAGCACTCCCTCAGCTCCTCCGCGGAGAGCTCGGGGGGGAAGGTGGCCCGCTCCTTCCGCAGCGCCTCGAGCCGCTGAGCTTCGGTCGACTTCACAGCTTTCGCGGTCGCGGCCTTCGTGGCCTTCCCCTTCCTAGGCTTCGGAGGCATGGCGGAGGCCGTGGGGGAGATCGACGGCGCTGGTGGTGGCGGCGGCAACGGGAGCGGAGCGCTGCCCTCTTTCGACTTTGGAAGCGGAGGGGGGCGGCGGAGGCTTCTGAGATTGCAACAGCGAATGGCGGAGACGGAGGAAGTGCCCCTGTTTCCCCTGCTTATAAAGAGGGACGGAGCGGACGTTCCGGCCTCCCAAGTGAACAAACTCCCACGATCTCTCCCATGACGCCGCATTTGACGCGTGCCGTTCTGGGCGTGCGCGGTGGGAGCGGAGTTAGATTCGGCATGACCTAGGCCACGCGTGCCCGTGCACTGTTTTGGGCCTGGCCCAACAGCGCTCGGCACCGTGTATGGCCCAGGCCCGGGGGCTCCTGTCGGCGTACTAGAGTAGGGGTACCCTATTACCCCGAACTCGTGCACGGGCAGTTGCAGCCCCCCCCCCCACGGCAAGGCTTGCCGGGTGACCGCTAGGACCCTCCGTGGTCCCCTTAAAGATCATTCAAGAACAAAGTACTCAAGCCAAGGCCCCGGCAAGAGGAGCTTGTCGGGAAGGACAACCAAGGCCCCGGCAAGGAGAGCTTACCGGGAAGAGACGAGACCCCGGCAAGAGGAGCTTGCCGGGAAGACCACGCACGACATACCAAGAAAGCTTGCCGCGACGAGCCCTGTGCCCCGGCAAGATCCTCCTGTTGGTGTACTAGAGTAGGTGTACCCTATTACCCCGAACTCGTGCACGGGCAGTTGCAGCCCCCCCCCCCCCCCCCCCCCCGCGGCAAGGCTTGCCGGGTGACCGCCAGGACCCTCCGTGGTCCCCTTAAAGACCATTGAAGAACAAAGTACTCAAGCCAAGGCCCGGGCAAGAGGAGCTTGTCAGGAAGGCCAACCAAGGCCCCGGCAAGGAGAGCTTACCGGGAAGAGACGAGACCCCGGCAAGAGGAGCTTGCCCGGAAGACCATGCACGACATACCAAGAAAGCTTGCCGTGACGCGGCCTGCGCCCCGGCAAGATCCGGCGAGCGACAAGCTTCCGGAAGTGACAAGACGACGGCCGCGGCAAGGAGCTTGCCGCGGGAAACTCCCACTGCGTGCCCGCGCTCCAGCTCACCTGCTAACGTGTCGCTCTGGGACTCTCCGAGAGCGCACGTGGCGGGAGGCCGTGCAGCTAGGGGTACGTGGTGGCAAGCGGAGATGAAGAGAAGCCCATCGTGGCAAACGGTGGCGCTCCTAACGGTCACCCTTTTGCACTGTTTAGGAGACTCAGACAGGCATTTAATGCCCTTGTCCCCTGCCGTCAGAGTTAGGTAGGGTACACTGTATCCACAGTAGCGGTAGCTATACCTACCACATCCTTTTTCCGTTTTTACCCTTCCGGTCTGCGTTGCCCCCTGTCGGTGACCCCTTGAGTATAAAAGGAGGCCCAAGGGCAACGTAGAAAGGGTTCGGCATTTCGGGAACTCAGAAGAACACTCTCACGCTCAGTCTGGCAGCGTCCATCGCTCCTGAGCAAGAATCTAATATACACAAACAAGCAGCAGTAGGGTTTTGCGCATCCGTGTGGCCCGAAGCTGGGTAAAAAATCGCCCCGCGTGCATTGCCTCGATCCGCTCTTTGCATGCTCTCCGCCCCCCATCGAACCGAAAGGGGCCCTGTCCCCATAGGTGTTGGCGGGTATCAGCATCGCCCCCGACATTCATCCACTATACTTGTTCATCCTCAACCCCTCGTGAGGCCAATCCACCCCAAATCAGGAGTAGGGTTATTGATACGTCTCCGTCGTATTTACTTTTCCAAACACTTTTGCCCTTGTTTTGGACTCTAACTTGCATGATTTGAATGGAACTAACCCGGACTGGCGCTGTTTTCAGCAGAATTGCCATGGTGTTACTTATGTGGAGAAACAAAAGTTCTCGGAATGACCTGAAACTTCACGGAACATCTTTTTGGAAATAATAAAAAATCCTTGAAAAAGATGAAGACTAGGGGGCCCACATCCTAGCCACGAGGGTGGGGGCGCGCCTGCCCACCTGGACGCGCCCCTACCTCGTGGGCCCCTTGGAGCCCTTCCAACCTCAACTCCAACTATATATATTTGCTTTCGGGGAGAAAAAATAGAGAAGAAGGATTCATCGCGTTTTATGATACGGAGCCGCCTCCATGCCCTAAAACCTCTCGGGAGGTGTCACATCCCTAGTTCTGGTATGACCTAGACTAGCTAGTCATTTGTGCATCATGTTTATATTCCATTTAAATTTGAAATGAGGATTGGTGGAACCCTCAGAATCATTTTTGAAAATGACCCAAATAAAAATTTCTCCAAAACGGTCCAAGAAAATGGTCATGTTGCCCTCTGAAAATATTGGACAGAGATAAAAATCAAACCAATATTTTTAAGAGCTCATAGGTATTTATTTTGGGCATTTGGAATTAATGCAGTAATTATTTGCTTTGGATATATATTGTTATATATATAAAATATTGTCCAAAAGTTATGCCATTTATAAAGGAGCTCTGGAATAATATAACTAGCTTCCATAAAAAATGGCATAAGTAAATAAATTGATTTAGTATTATTACTAAATCAGAACAAATGTCAGAAGAATAGAAAAAGAAAAACAAACCAGGAAAAAAAACCTTACCTGGGCTTCTTACCTGGCGCCTCTGGCGCAGCAAGCCAGCCCAGCCCACCACCGCCGTCGTCCTCCTGGCGCCAGTCGGCCAGGCGTGTGGCCGACGCGCGCGCACGGGCAGAGCGCCACGCCACCAGCTCGCCTGCCTGCCTACCCTGCCAGCGCGACGCCGCGATGCTTCTTCTCGGTGCCGCCCCGATCCCCTGGCCTCACCCCCCCTCTCTCCCGTGCTTTTCCCCTTCTCCCTCTCTCTCACCCGAGAATCACCGTCGCCGCCGTCCATAGCCACCGTGGCCTCGGCCACTACCGCACCTCCCCGACACGCTTCCCAGCTCCACCGCGACCCCCTCTCCCTCCTCACCGAGCAAAGCAACCGGGCGAGCTCCGCTTCATCGCCATCGCCGTCGTCTTCAAGCTTCGGCCGACGAGATCGCCGTCATCGCTCCGGCTGCCCCAAGCCTTCCCCGAGCTCGCCAACGACGCCGTTGGATTCGCTGTGAGCCCCGCCGTCGAACCCCCCCTTCTCCCCTGCCTCCCCATGCCCCGCAGGCCGATCCCGCTCGCGCCCGAACTCCGGCCGCCGCCCAAGTGGTCGCCACCGTTGATTTAGGCCGTCTCCGGTGAAACGGAGGGCACCAGTGGATGCGCGCGAGTCCCAGCTTTCCGCGCGTGCCCTCCGCTGCTCGATTGGGCGCCGGAGTGGCAATCCCGCGCCCTCCGCCGCGTTTGCTGCTGCCGCCGGCTAAACGCCGGTGCGTTAGCCCAGTTGACCAGGGGGTTTGACCTCCCCTGGCTCAATGACAAGTGGGGCCCGTCCCAGCTAATTCTAGTTTAGGATTAGTTTAAATTTAATTAACCTCTGTTACTTAACCATGACACTGTCGGGTGGACCCCACGTGTCAGATTTAACCTGGACAGCCGCGTTGACCCGTTGATGTAGTGATGACGTCATGCTGGCGCAATAATATGATTTCTGGATTTAAATTAAACCAGGAAATTCCAGAAATTGATTTAAACTTCAAAAATTCATATGAATTCAACCGTAGCTCAGATTAAAATAATTTATATATGAAAAATTATCAGAAAAATGCAATCTTTCCATCTGTACTAGTTTCATGCATGACAAACCAACTTATACTTGCTGTATAGGTGAAAACACATTATGGCATATATAAGAGCTTACTTTGGAGATGCATTTGAGCTTATGGTTCAAATGGACTTCAAACCAAATGATTACTAGTTGCATTAGCTCAAACAGCATCACATCTACATGCCATGTTCATGCATCATATTGTTGCATATGATTGTGTATTGATTGCCGGCACCGTTCATTCTCGATAGGTCCTGCTCTGGAGCCGTTCCAGAGTACCTGTCTGTGAAGCAGTGCCTCCTCTGTTGATTTACCAGGCAAGCAAACCCCCCTTGTTCATTCCGATACAATCCTACCCTCTCGCTCCTGCTCTCAGTTATTGCATTAGGACAACAACGATTCTTATGCTACTTTGTGCTGCGGTAGTTGAACCCATTCCTCTGCATGACCTGTCATTGCCACAGTAAATAGTTGAAACCCACTAGCATGTGTAGGAGTTGATTGAAGCCATTGTTGTGTTCCTACCATGCTATGCCTGCTATTGCTTAGAGTTGTGTCAGGTCTGATTCAGTGGGAATGAATTGGAGTGTTACGATATGTTCTGGTGCTGAGAGTTAAGTGTGTGAACACGATTTGGTAAAGGTAGCGGTGAGAGGCCATGTAGGAGTACATGGTGGGTTGTCTCACTGGAACCATCCTTAAGCACTGAGTTCTATGTATGTTGTCCAATGACTCGATACTACCACACATTGGGCTCCGGGCGCTCCAAGCCCTCTCGACTTATTAACCAACTTGATCTCTGTCCAGGAGTCGCAACTAGTTTCTGGTGTTTGTAGGTAGTGTTAGTAGTCTACCAAGTGGCACCCGGCCAGGTGGGCTTGGGACAGACTAGGCTCAAGTGGCACGGTGTACCAAGCATAGATCCATCCGGCGAGGTGGGCTTGGGAACCCTGCACACATCGTTTGGGGCCGTGAGTGAAACCCCGGCCGGATCTCCTTGCGGATGGAACCCGAATAGGCGATAAACCTGGATTAGAGTCTTGTGTGGTTAGTCAGGTCGTGGCCGACACCCTCGCCAGCCTTCCGCTTGAAGGTTGCCGAGATACATGACGTGTACATGGCGGTAAGTGGCGAGAGCGTGTGTGAAGAAGTACACCCCTGCATGGTTAACATGATCTATTCGAATAGCTGGGTCCGCGGTTATGGACTTCTTGGATGCTTACATGGTACATAGACAACTTGAAGTGGATACCCTAAAATGCTCAAGACAAGTGTGAGTGCTATGGATGGCCTTCTCGTAGGGAGACGGGAGTGAATCCATAGTAGTGTATTGTGTGGTGATTAGTGGACTCGTGTGCGCCATATCACCTCAAGAGTTTCTGGTAGTCGTAGAACAGGATAGCCACAGAGTCAAAGCTGTCTTGCTGCCACTAAACCCCACATTACCCTCTTATACAAATGCATGTATGATAGGACCTGATGTAAGTCTTGCTGAGTACCTTTGTACTCATGTTGCTTTATTCATGTTTTGCAGCGGAGACTTCGGTCTTACTAGTGTTCTCATGGACTTCGACTAGTAGCTAGTACCTCAGCTACGATCTTGATCGAATGTTGTAGATAGTCAGGCTTTCAGCCTTTTTCATTTGTAGATGTCTGTACTCGGACATGTAATGCTTCCGCTTGTTGCTTGATTGCTCTGAATGTTGGGTCATGTGACCCTTGTTTGTAATAAATGCTATGATGGCTCTTTGAGCCTTATCTATATGAATTGTTGAGTTATGCTGTGATGCCATGTTGTATAGCACATACTTGCATGTTATGCGTACGTGTAATGTGTATTGCTATGTGTGGGATCTGACTATCTAGTTGTTTATCCTTAGTAGTCTCTCTTACCGGAAAATGTCTCCTAGTGCTTCCACTGAGCCCTGGTAGCTTGCTACTGCTCTGGAACACTTAGGCTGGCCGGCATGTGTCCTTCTTCGTTCCTGTGTCTGTCCCTTTGGGGAAATGTCACGCGATGAATACCGGAGTCCTGTTAGCCCAGTGCTACAGCCTGGATTCACTCGCTGATGACCGACACGTTCGATGCTGGGTCATGGATGTCTGTCCCTGTAAGTTAGTGCCACTTTGGGTTTACGACTAGCCATGTCGGCCCAGGCTCCTTGTTATATGGATGCTAGCGACACTGTCATATACGTGTGCCAAAAGACGCAAACGGTCCCGGGCAAAGGTAAGGCGACACCCGTGGGGATACCGTGCGTGAGGCCGCAAAGTGATATGAGGTGTTACATGCTAGATCAATGTGGCATTGAGTCGGGGTCCTGACAGCGTTGGTATTAGAGCCTGACTGCCTGTAGGAATACCAAGCCAACTGGTCGAAGTTGAGTCTAGAAAATCTTTAGTTTATGTAAGGGAATTGATTGTGGGTTGGAACGTAAGGCTCCTTTTTACTCCTTTTACCCCATGGCCTTCTGATCTGAGTCATCCTATCTTTCCTACGGGGTTAAGGAACTAGGTTTTCTCTTCCGTCTATCAGGATCACGTGTTACTACTCCGTAGTCCCATAGGATTGGTTGATCAGAGTCATACCCCAGTTTTGAGTATTTCCGGTGTAGTCTGTTTAGTATGATCTCAGAACCATGAGTAATGTTGATGAGTATGTTACCACCCCATTTTTAGTAGGATGTCTCATTCTGAGCATTTTACTGCCGTTATGCTGCCGGAATTTCCCTAGGAGTTCGGGAGATACTAATTCCTTGTCCTACATTCTACAGTCCATAGTTGATGCTGATTCCGTCTCTGGTTTCGTTTTACGAGGATGTCATCAAGTTCTATTGTTCGTAGCCAGAACCACGGAGATGGTAGGGATGAGGATCCTCCCGACCAGCCTTCGTTGGCAGAGTTCATGTTAGAAATGGAGAGGAGCAAGCGTGAGTCCAACCGCTTGTTGGCACGTATCGAGGAGAACACCGCACATCAGTTCAAAGGATCTGTGACCATTCATGACTTCATTCGCTTGCACCCACCCACCTTTCATCATTCCATCGAGCCACTCGATGCAGATGACTGGCTCCGTAGCATCACTCATAAGCTGCGTTCCGCGAACGTAGCTGAAGATGACAAGGTCACTTATGCCACATACCACCTGGAAGGTCCTGCTAGTCTTTGGTGGCAGAACTATGAGGCTATGCTTCCAGCTGGCCAGATTCCTACTTGGAGAGATTTCACTGAGGCTTTTCGCGAGCATCACATTCCTGAAGCCCTCATCGATCGCAAGAGAGAAGAGTTCCGTAGTTTCACCCAGGGTAAGATGGCTGTTGATGCCTATAGTAGAGAGTTTGAGAACCTCGCCCGTTATGCCACAGAAGAGGTGTCCACGGACACCAAGAGGCAGGCTAGGTTCCGGAAGGGTCTCAACCCCAAGTTGCGTCGTGATCTCCACCTGCATCATTGTGATACATTCCAAGCTCTTCTGAACAAAGCCATTAATGCAGAGACAGCTCAGCTCACTTACGAGGAGTCTCGTAAGCACACCCGTGATTTGGGATCTTCCTCCGGTTCTAGCTCTCAGAAGCGCCGGATTTGGGTTCCGAACTCCGCTCTTCCTTCCGAATATGTACTGAGGCCATCTTATGTGGCACCTCATCCATTTCAGCAGTATGCTCCACCCAGGTCTATTGGTGGACCGCCTTCCAATGCAGGTCCACATCCTACCTCCAAGATTTGTTACAAGTGCGGAGAGCCAGGCCACATTGCCCGTATTTGCACTCAGACCAGAGTTGCTCCACCCCAGCTCGAGAAGTCTATTGGCCATGGTAAGCCATTACGCAAGATGATCAGTGCCATGTCAGCTCCCACTGAACATGGACGTGTGCATCACGTCTCAGCTAAAGACGCTCATGATGATCCAGATGTCGTTCTTGGTACACTCCTTGTCAACTGTCATCCGGCATCGGTTTTGTTCGATACTGGAGCGTCTCATTCCTTCATATCTGAAAGCTATGCCCGCTTGCACGACATGTCCTTTTGTGATATGCCCTCCCCATTACTTATTCAAACTCCTGGATCCAAATAGCAAACTTCTAGGATAAGTTATGGCAATGAAATCCATGTTGACAGACTTGTATTCCTTGCTTCCTTGATATCTCTCAAGTCTTCGGATATTAACATCATCTTGGGTATGGACTGGATGACAGCTCATCATGCCAAGATTGATTGTTTTACCAGGTCTGTTCAGCTCACACACCCATCTGGCAAGATAGTCACCGTCTCCACTAGAGTTGCAAAGCGTCAGCTCTATTCCCTTAATGCCAGCCCTCTTCCAGACAATGAAGATATCCCGGTAGTCCGTGACTTTCCGGATGTCTTTCCAGAGGAACTGCCAGGTGTTCCGCCTGACAGAGATGTAGAGTTCGTCATAGATCTTATCCCAGGAACTGCTCCAATCTCTAGGAGACCCTACAAGATGGCAGCCTTAGAACTAGCCGAGCTTAAGAAACAACTTGATGAGTCCTTGCAAAAGGGTTTCATCCGTCCCAGTTCTTCTCCTTGGGCTTGCCCCGTCCTCTTCGTCAAGAAGAAGGATGGTACGGACCGGATGGTTGTAGATTATCGTTCCGTTAATTTGGTCACGATAAAGAACAAGTATCCGCTCCCCAGGATCAACGACCTGTATGATCAGCTCGCTGGATCCTCAGTCTTCTCCAAGATGGATTTAAGGTTAGGATACCACCAAATTAAGATTAGAAACGGGGACATTCCCAAGACAGCCTTTGTTACTCGTTATGGTCAGTACGAGTACACAGTCATGTCCTTCGGTCTAACCAACGCCCCAGCCACATTCTCCCGCTTGATGAACTCGATCTTCATGGAATACTTAGATAAGTTCGTCGTGGTTTACCTCGATGATATTCTTATTTACTCGAAGAACGAGGAAGAGCATTCCGAACATCTTAGACTTGTTTTAGAAAAACTCAGAGAGCACCGCCTTTATGCCAAGTTCTCCAAGTGTGAATTTTGGTTGCCAGAAGTGACCTACCTAGGCCACGTAATCTCTGGTAAGGGCATTGCTGTCAATCTCGAGAGAGTTCAGGCTGTTCTCGATTGGACTCCACCTGAGACCGTTAAACAAGTTAGGAGTTTCCTTGGTCTAGCCAGCTATTGTCGCCGCTTTGTTGAAAACTTGTCCAAAGTAGCCAAACCCCTCACGGAACTTTCAAAGAAAGATAAAAAGTTTGAGTGGTCCCCACAGTGTGAACACAGTTTTCAGGAACTGAAAAGGCGCCTGACCTCTGCTCCCATACTTGTGCCACTGGATTTCACTAAAGACTTTATTATCTACTGCGACGCCTCACGACAGGGACTAGGTTGCATTCTTATGCAGGATCGTCATGTGATTGCCTATGCATCTCGACAGTTGCATCCACATGAGGATAATTATCCTACACATGATCTAGAGCTTAAAGCCGTAGTCTATGCACTCAAGACATGGCGACATTACCTCCTTGGTAAACGTTGTGAGATCTACACCGATCACCAGAGTCTCAAGTATATCTTCACCCAACCGGATCTGAACCTTAGGCAACGACGTTGGTTGGAGTTAATCACATATTATGATCTAGGGATTACCTACACCCCAGGCAAAGCCAATGTCATGGCTGATGCTCTAAGCCGTAAATCCTATTGCAACAATCTCATGTTGCAGCAAGGCCAACCACTTCTCCATGAGGAATTCTGTAAGCTTAATCTTCACATTGCTCCTCACGGATTCCTTTCTACCCTGGTGGCGAAACCTGATCTTAAGGATCAGATTATCGCAGCTCAAAAGCAAGACACAGGAATTTTCCGGATCAAGAGAAACATTAAGAAGGGAGTTGGTGGATGTTTCTCTATGGATGATCGTGGTGTTGTTTTCTTTGAGAATCGCTTGGTGGTTCCCAAGAATCAACATCTTCGACAACTGATTCTTAAGGAGGCGCATGAATCTCCTCTCACGATTCATCCCGGTAGTACTAAGATGTATCAGGACCTACGCCAGAGGTTCTGGTGGACTAGGATGAAGAGAGAAATCGCTGAGTTCATTGCTAAATGTGACGTTTGTCGTCGCGTTAAGGCAGAGCATCAAAGACCTGCTGGCACCCTTCAGCCTTTAGCTATTCCTGAATGGAAATGGGATAAAGTTGGTATGGACTTCATCACCGGCTTTCCCAGGACCAAGAGAGGGAATAATGCTATCTTCGTAGTCGTTGATCGTCTCTCCAAAGTGGCGCACTTCCTACCTGTTCGAGAGAGTATCACCGCTAGTCAGCTCGCTGACTTATATATTTCTCGAATAGTGTCACTTCATGGTGTTCCACTAGAGATCAATTCAGACCGTGGCAGTCTTTTCACTTCTCATTTTTGGGATAGTTTCCAAACTGCCATGGGAACCCATCTTTCTTTCAGTACCGCTTTCCACCCTCAATCAAGTGGTCAGGTGGAACGGGTCAACCAAATTCTCGAAGACATGCTTAGAGCTTGCGTTATCTCATTTGGTATGGATTGGGAGAAATGTCTTCCTTTTGCCGAGTTTGCTTATAACAATAGCTATCAATCCAGCCTCAAGAAAGCTCCTTTTGAGGTTCTCTATGGACGAAGATGTCGAACACCTTTGAACTGGTCAGAAACCGACGAAAGACAATTCTTTGGACCGGACATGATCCAGGAGGCAGAAGAGCAAGTTCGCATCATTCGTGAGAATTTGAAAACAGCCCAATCTCGTCAAAAGAGCCAGTACGATCGTCGTCATAAGGATATGACTTATGAAATTGGCGACAAAGCTTACCTTTGGGTTACTCCTTTGAAGGGTACCCATCGCTTCGGTATCAAGGGCAAGTTGGCTCCTCGTTACATTGGTCCTTTTCGTATTCTCGCTAAACGAGGAGAGGTTGCCTACCAATTGGAACTACCCTCACATCTTTCTCGAGTTCATGATGTCTTCCACGTCTCTCAACTCAAGCGTTGCTTCTCAGATCCTATCCACGGAGTGGACCACGAAACGCTTGATCTCCAAGATAACCTCACCTACCGAGAGTACCCGGTTCGCATTCTTGATCAGGCAGAGCGTGTTACCCGACGTCATAACATCAAGTTTCTCAAAGTTTAGTGGTCTCATCATTCCGAGAGAGAAGCTACTTGGGAACGAGAAGATCATCTTCGACTGGAGTACCCCGCTTTCTTTCCGTCGACCCCTGAATCTCGGGACGAGATTCTTTCAAGTGGGGGCGAGTTGTCACATCCCTAGTTCTGGTATGACATAGACTAGCTAGTCATTTGTGCATCATGTTTATATTCCATTTAAATTTGAAATGAGGATTGGTGGAACCCTCAGAATCATTTTTGAAAATGACCCAAATAAAAATTTCTCCAAAAGGGTCCAAGAAAATGTTCATGTTGCCCTCTGAAAATATTGGACAGAGATAAAAATCAAACCAATATTTTTAAGAGCTCATAGGTATTTATTTTGGGCATTTGGAATTAATGCAGTAATTATTTGCTTTGGATATATATTGTTATATATAAAATATTGTCCAAAAGTTATGCCATTTATAAAGGAGCTCTGGAATAATATAACTAGCTTCCATAAAAAATGGCATAAGTAAATAAATTGATTTAGTATTATTACTAAATCAGAACAAATGTCAGAAGAATAGAAAAAGAAAAACAAACCAGGAAAAAAAACCTTACCTGGGCTTCTTACCTGGCGCCTCTGGCCCAGCAAGCCAGCCCAGCCCACCACCGCCGTCGTCCTCCTGGCGCCAGTCGGCCAGGCGTGTGGCCGACGTGTTGGGGAACGTAGTAATTTCAAAAAATTTCCTACGCACATGCAAGATCATGGTGATGATATAGCAACGAGGGGAGAGTGTTGTCTACGTACCCTCGTAGACCGAAGCGGAAGCGTTGACACAACGTAGAGGAAGTAGTCATACGTCCTCCGGTTCAACCGATCCAAGTACCGTTACTCCGGCACCTCCGAGTTCTTGACACGCGTACAGCTCGATGACGCACCCTCGATCTCCGATCCAGCAGAGGTGCCGAGGGGGAGTTCCGTCAGCACGATGGCGTGGTGACGATCTTGATGTTCTCCTGTTGCAGGGCTTCGCCTAAGCACCACTACAATATGACCGAGGTGTAATATCATGGAGGGGGGCACCGCACACGGCTAAGGAATGATCAATGATTAACTTGTGTCTTCTAGGGTGCCCCCCTACCCCCGTATATAAAGGAGGGAGGGAGGAGGTGGCCGGCCCTAGGGGGGGCGCCATGAGGAGGGGGAAACCTACTCCAAGTAGGTTTCCCTCTCTTTTCCTTATCTTATTTGGAGGGGGAATGAAAGAGTACTAGCATTAGGAAGTAGTACTAGTAGTAGTAATAGGAAGAGGGGGAGGGAGAAAGGAAAGGGGGGCCGGCCCCCCTCCCCAATTCGGATTGGGCTTGGGGGGGCGCGCCCCCCTCCCTTGCTCCTTCTCTCTTCTTCCTACATGGGCCCAATAAGGCCCATATACCTCCCGGGGGGTTCCGGTAACCTCCCGGGGCTCCAAACTTCTCCGGAACCTTTCCGGTGTCCAAATATATCCGTCCAATATATCAATCTTTATGTCTCGACCATTTCGAGACTCCTCGTCATGTCCGCAATCATATCCGGGACTCCGAACAACCTTCGGTACATCAAAATACATACACTCATAATATAACTGTCATCGAAACCTTAAGCGTGCGGACCCTACGGTTCGAGAACGATGTAGACATGACTGAGACACATCTCTGGTCAATAACCAATAGCGGGACCTGGATGCCCATATTGGTTCCTACATATTCTACGAAGATCTTTATCGGTCAAACCACATAACAACATACGTTGTTCCCTTTGTCATCGGTATGTTACTTGTCCGAGATTCGATCGTCGGTATCCAATACCTAGTTCAATCTCGTTATCGACAAGTCTCTTTACTCGTTCTGTAATACTTCATCTTATAACTAACTCATTAGTTACATGCTTGCAAGGCTTAGGTGATGAGCATTGCCGAGAGGGCCCAGAGATACCTCTCCGACAATCGGAGTGACAAAACCTAATCTCGAATTATGCTAACTCAACATGTACCTTCGGAGACACCTGTAGTACTCCTTTATAATCACCCAGTTACGTTGTGACGTTTGGTAGTACCCAAAGTGTTCCTCTGGTAAACGGGAGTTACACAATTCTCATAGTTACAGGAACATGTATAAGTCATGAAGGAAGCAATAGCAGAATACTAAACGATCAAGTGCTAAGCTAACGGGATGGGTCATGTCAATCACCTCATTCTCCTAATGATGTGATCCCATTAATCAAATGACAACACATGTCAATGGTTAGGAAACATAACCATCTTTGATTAATGAGCTAGTCAAGTAGAGGCATACTAGTGACTATATGTTTGTCTATGTATTCACACATGTATCATGTTTCCGGTTAATACAATTCTAGCATGAATAATAAACATTTATCATGAAATGAGGAAATAAATAATAACTTTATTATTGCCTCTAGGGCATATTTCCTTCAGTCTCCCACTTGCACTAGAGTCAATAATCTAGATTACATAGTAATGATTCTAACACCCATGGAGTCTTGGTGCTGATCATGTTTTGCTCGTGAGAGAGGCTTAGTCAACGGGTCTGCAACATTCAGATCCGTATGTATCTTGCAAATCTCTATGTCTCCCACTTGGACTTGATCCCGAATGGAATTGAAGCGTCTCTTGATGTGCTTGGTCCTCTTGTGAAATCTGGATTCCTTTGCCAAGGCAATTGCACCAGTATTGTCACAGAAGATCTTCATTGGTCTCGATGCACTAGGTATGACACCTAGATCGGAAATGAACTCCTTCATCCAGACTCCTTCATTTGCTGCTTCAGAAGCAGCTATGTACTCCGCTTCACATGTAGATCCCGCCACGACGCTTTTTGTTTAGAACTGCACCAACTTACAGCTCCACCGTTTAATAAAAACACGTATCCGGTCTGCGATTTAGAATCGTCCGGATCAGTGTCAAAGCTTGCATTGACGTAACCATTTACGACTAGCTCTTTATCACCTCCATATACGAGAAACATATCCTTAGTCCTTTTCAGGTATTTCAGGATGTTCTTAACCGCTGTCCAGTGATCCACTCCTGGATTACTTTGGTACCTACCTGCCAAGCTTATTGCTAAGCATATGTCAGGTCTGGTACACAGCATTGCATACATGATAGAGCCTATGGCTGAAGCATAGGGAACATCTTTCATTTTCTCTCTATCTTCTGCTATGGTCAGGCATTGAGTTTGACTCAACTTTACACCTTGTAGCACAGGCAAGAATCCTTTCTTTGCCTGATCCATTTTGAACTTTTTCAAAAATTTTGTCAAGGTATGTACTTTGTGAAAGTCCTATTAAGCGTCTTGATCTATCTCTATAGATCTTAATGCCCAATATGTAAGCAGCTTCACCGAGGTCTTTCATAGAAAAACTTTTATTCAAGTATCCCTTTATGCTATCCAGAAATTCTATATCATTTCCAATTAATAATATGTCATCAACATATAAAACTAGAAATGCTACAGAGCTCCCACTCACTTTCTTGTAAATACAGGCTTCTCCAAAAGTCTGTATAAAACCATATGCTTTGATCACACTATCAAAACATTTATTCCAACTCCGAGATGCTTGCACCAGTCCATAAATGGAACGTTGGAGCTTGCACACTTTGTCAGCACTTTTTGGATCAACAAAACCTTCAGGTTGCATCATATACAACTCTTCTTCTAGAAATCCATTCAAGAATGCAGTCTTGACATCCATTTGCCAAATTTCATAATCATGAAATGCAGCAATAGCCAACATGATTCGGACAGACTTAAGCATCGCTACGGGTGAGAAAGTCTCATCGTAGTCAACCCCTTGAACTTGTCGAAAACCTTTTGCAACAAGTCGAGCTTTGTAGACAGTAACATTACCATCAGCGTCAGTCTTCTTCTTAAAGATCCATTTATTCTCAATGGCTTGCCGATCATCGGGCAAGTCAACCAAAGTCCATACTTTGTTTTCATACATGGATCCTATCTCAGATTTCATGGCCTCTAGCCATTTTGCGGAATCTGGGCTCATCATCGCTTCCTCATAGTTCATAGGTTCATCATGGTCTAGTAACATGACTTCCAGAATAGGATTTCCGTACCACTCTGGTGCGGATCTTACTCTGGTAGACCTACGAGGTTCAGTAAAAACTTGATCTGAAGTTTCATGATCAATATCATTAGCTTCCTCACTAATTGGTGTAGTTGTCACAGGAACCGGTTCTTGTGATGAACTACTTTCCAATAAGGGAGTAGATACAGTTATCTCATCAAGTTCTACTTTCCTCCCACTCACTTCTTTCGAGAGAAACTCCTTCTCTAGAAAGGATCCGATTTTAGCAACGAAAATCTTGCCTTCAGATCTGTGATAGAAGGTGTACCCAATTGTCTCCTTTGGGTATCCTATGAAGACACATTTCTCCGATTTGGGTTCGAGCTTATCTGGTTGAAGTTTCTTCACATAAGCATCGCAGCCCCAAACTTTGAGAAACGACAACTTTGGTTTCTTGCCAAACCACAGTTCATAAGGCGTCGTCTCAACGGATTTTGATGGTGCCCTATTTAAC
The DNA here is from genome assembly GCF_018294505.1 of Triticum aestivum. Lineage (NCBI taxonomy): Eukaryota > Viridiplantae > Streptophyta > Magnoliopsida > Poales > Poaceae > Triticum > Triticum aestivum. The sequence continues at coordinate 275,335,176 of NC_057797.1, read as the reverse complement.
GTGAATGCGGCCGTCTCTAAAGCTTAACCCCAAAACGATAGCGGTAAATCGGTAAGAGACATCATAGATCGCACCATATCAAGTAAAGTACGATTACGACGTTCGGACACACCATTTCGCTGTGGCGTTCCAGGTGGCGTGAGTTGCGAAACTATTCCACATTGTTTCAAATGTAAACCAAACTCGTAACTCAAATATTCTCCTCCACGATCAGATCGTAGAAACTTTATTTTCTTGTTACGATGATTTTCTACTTCACTCTGAAATTCTTTGAACTTTTCAAATGTTTCAGACTTGTGCTTCATCAAGTAGATATACCCATATCTACTCAAATCATCTATGAAGGTGAGGAAATAACGATATCCGCCACGAGCCTCAACATTCATCGGACCACATACATCTGTATGTATGATTTCCAACAAATCTGTTGCTCTCTCCATAGATCCGGAGAACGGTGTTTTGGTCATCTTGCCCATGAGGCACGGTTCGCAAGTACCAAGTGATTCATAATCAAGTGATTCCAGAAGTCCATCAGTATGGAGTTTCTTCATGCGTTTTACACCGATATGACCTAAATGGCAGTGCCACAAATATGTTGCACTATCATTATCAACTCTGCATCTTTTGGCTTCAACATTATGAATATGTGTATCACTACTATCGAGATTTAATAAAAATAGACCACTCTTCAAGGGTGCATGACCATAAAAGATATTACTCATATAAATAGAACAACCATTATTCTATGATTTAAATGAATAACCGTCTCGCATCAAACAAGATCCAGATATAATGTTCATGCTCAACGTAGGCACCAAATAACAATTATTCAGGTCTAAAACTAATCCCGATGGTAGATGTAGAGGTAGCGTGCCGACCATGATCACATCGACTTTGGAACCATTTCCCACGCGCATCGTCACCTCGTTCTTAGCTAATCTTCGCTTAATCCGTAGTCCCTGTTTCGAGTTGCAAATGTTAGCAACAGAACCAGTATCAAATACCCAGGTGCTACTGCGAGCATTAGTAAGGTACACATCAATAACATGTATATCACATATACCTTTGTTCACTTTGCCATCCTTCTTATCCGCCAAATACTTGGGGCAGTTCCGCTTCCAGTGTCCAGTCTGCTTGCAGTAGAAGCACTCAGTTTCAGGCTTAGGTCCAGACTTGGTTTTCTTCACTTGAGCAGCAACTTGTTTGCCGTTCCTTTTGAAGTTCCCCTTCTTCTTCCCTTTGCCCCTTTTCTTGAAACCAGTGGTCTTGTTGACCATCAACACTTGATGCTCCTTTTTGATTTCTACCTCCGCGGCTTTCAGCATCGCGAAGAGCTCGGGAATAGTCTTGTTCATCCCTTGCATATTATAGTTCATCACAAAGCTCTTGTAGCTTGGTGGCAGTGATTGGAGAATTCTGTCAATGACGCTATCATCCGGAAGATTAACTCCCAGTTGAATCAAGTGATTATTATACCCAGACATTTTGAGTATATGCTCACTGACAGAACTATTCTCCTCCATCTTGCAGCTATAGAACTTATTGAAGACTTCATATCTCTCAATCCGGGCATTTGCTTGAAATATTAACTTCAACTCCTGGAACATCTCATATGCCCCATGACGTTCAAAACGTCGTTGAAGACCCGGTTCTAAGCCGTAAAGCATGGCACACTGAACTATAGAGTAGTCATCAGCTTTGCTCTGCCAGACGTTCTTAACGTCGTCAGTTGCATCAGCAGCAGGCCTGGCACCCAGCGGTGCTTCCAGGACGTAACTCTTCTGTGCAGCAATGAGGATAATCCTCAGGTTACGGACCCAGTCCGTGTAATTGCTACCATCATCTTTCAACTTTGTTTTCTCAAGGAACGCATTAAAATTCAACGGAACAATAGCACGAGCCATCTATCTACATACAAACATAGACAAGCAAAATACTATCAGGTACTAAGTTCATGATAAATTTAATTTCAATTAATCATATTACTAAAGAACTCCCACTTAGACAGACATCTCTCTAGTCATCTAAGTGATTACGGGATCCAAATCAACTAAACCATGTCCGATCATCACGTGAGATGGAGTAGTTTCAATGGTGAACATCTCTATGTTGATCATATCTACCATATGATTCACGCTCTACCTTTCGGTCCCCGTGTTCCGAGGCCATATTTGTATATGCTAGGCTCGTCAAGTATAACCTGAGTATTCCGCGTGTGCAACTGTTTTGCACCCGTTGTGTTTGAACGTAGAGCCTATCACACCCGATCATCACGTGGTGTCTCAGCATGAAGAACTTTTGCAACGGTGCATACTCAGGGAGAACACTTCTTGATAATTAGTGAGAGATCATCTTAAAATGCTATCGTCAAACAAAGCAAGATAAGATGCAAAAAGGATAAACATCACATGCAATCAATATAAGTGATATGATATGGCCATCATCATCTTGTGCTTGTGATCTCCATCTTCGAAGCACCATCGTGATCACCATCGTCACCAGCGCGACACCTTGATCTCCATCGTAGCATCGTTGTCGTTACGCCATCTATTGCTTCTACGACTATCGCTACCGCTTAGAGATAAAGTAAAGCAATTACAGGGCGTTTGCATTTCATACAATAAAGCGACAACCATATGGCTCCTGCCAGTTGCCGATAACTTCGGTTACAAAACATGATCATCTCATACAATAAAATATAGCATCATGTCTTGGCCATATCACATCACAACATGCCCTGCAAAAACAAGTTAGACGTCCTCTACTTTGTTGTTGCAAATTTTACGTGGCTGCTACGGGCTTAAGCAAGAACCAATCTCACCTACGCATCAAAACCACAACGATAGTTTGTTAAATAGACTCCGTTTTAACCTTCACAAGGACCGGGCGTAGCCACACTCGGTTCAACTAAAGTGAGAGAGACAGACACCCGCCAGCCACCTTTAAGCACGAGTGCTCGTAACGGTGAAACCAGTCTCGCGTAAGCGTACGCGTAATGTCGGTCCGGGCCGCTTCATCTCACAATACCGCTGAACCAAAGTATGACATGCTGGTAGGCAGTATGACTTATATCGTCCACAACTCACTTGTGTTCTACTCGTGCATATAACATCAACGCATAAAACCTAGGCTCGGATGCCACTGTTGGGGAACGAAGTAATTTCAAAATTTGCCTACGCACATGCAAGATCATGGTGATGATATAGCAACGAGGGGAGAGTGTTGTCTATGTACCCTCGTAGACCGAAGCGGAAGCGTTGACGCAACATAGAGGAAGTAGTCGTACGTCCTCCGGTTCAACCGATCCAAGTACCGTTACTCCGGCACCTCCGAGTTCTTGACACGCGTACAGCTCGATGACGCACCCTCGATCTCCGATCCAGCAGAGGCGCCGAGGGGGAGTTCCGTCAGCACGATGGCGTGGTGACGATCTTGATGTTCTCCTATTGCAGGGCTTCGCCTAAGCACCGCTACAATATGACCGAGGTGTAATATCGTGGAGGGGGGCACCGCACACGGCTAAGGAATGATCAATGATCAACTTGTGTCTTCTAGGGTGCCCCCCTACCCCCGTATATAAAGGAGGGAGGGAGGAGGTGGCCGGCCCTAGGGGGCGCGCCATGAGGAGGGGGAAACCTACTCCAAGTAGGTTTCCCTCTCTTTTCCTTATCTTATTTGGAGGGGGAATGAAAGAGTACTAGTATTAGGAAGTAGTACTAGTAGTAGTAATAGGAAGAGGGGGAAGGAGAAAGGAAAGGGGGGGCCGCCCCCCCTCCCCAATTCGGATTGGGCTTGGGGGGGCGCTCCCCCTCCCTTGCTCCTTCTCTCTTCTTCCTACATGGGCCCAATAAGGCCCATATACCTCCAGGGGGGTTCCGGTAACCTCCCGGGGCTCCAAACTTCTCCGGAACCTTTCCGGTGTCCAAATATATCCGTCCAATATATCAATCTTTATGTCTCGACCATTTCGAGACTCCTCGTCATGTCCGCAATCATATCCAGGACTCCGAACAACCTTCGGTACATCAAAATACATAAACTCATAATATAACTGTCATCGAAACCTTAAGCGTGCGGACCCTACGGTTCGAGAACGATGTAGACATGACTGAGACACATCTCTGGTCAATAACCAATAGCGGTACCTGGATGCCCATATTGGTTCCTACATATTCTACGAAGATCTTTATCGGTCAAACCGCATAACAACATACGTTGTTCCCTTTGTCATTGGTATGTTACTTGTCCGAGATTCGATCGTCGGTATCCAATACCTAGTTCAATCTCGTTATCAACAAGTCTCTTTACTCATTCTGTAATACTGCATCTTATAACTAACTCATTAGTTACATGCTTGCAAGGCTTAGGTGATGAGCATTGCTGAGAGGGCCCAGAGATACCTCTCCGACAATCGGAGTGACAAAACCTAATCTCGAATTATGCTAACTCAACATGTACCTTCGGAGACACCTGTAGTACTCCTTTATAATCACCCAGTTACGTTGTGACGTTTGGTAGTACCCAAAGTATTCCTCCGGTAAACGGGAGTTACACAATTCTCATAGTTACAGGAACATGTATAAGTCATGATGGAAGCAATAGCAGAATACTAAACGATCAAGTGCTAAGCTAACGGGATGGGTCATGTCAATCACCTCATTCTCCTAATGATGTGATCCCATTAATCAAATGACAACACATGTCAATGGTTAGGAAACACAACCATCTTTGATTAATGAGCTAGTTAAGTAGAGGCATACTAGTGACTATATGTTTGTCTATGTATTCACACATGTATCATGTTTCTCGTTAATACAATTCTAGCATGAATAATAAAAATTTATCATGAAATGAGGAAATAAATAATAACTTTATTATTGCCTCTAGGGCATATTTCCTTCACGACGCGCGCGCACGGGCGGAGCGCCACGCCACCAGCTCGCCTGCCTGCCTACCCTGCCAGCGCGACGCCGCGATGCTTCTTCTCGGTGCCGCCCCGATCCCCTGGCCTCACCTCCCTCTCGCCCGTGCTTTTCCCCTTCTCCCTCTCTCTCACCCGAGAATCACCGTCGCCGCCGTCCATAGCCACCGTGGCCTCGGCCACTGCCGCACGTCCCCGACACTCTTCCCAGCTCCATCGCGACCCCCTCTCCCTCCTCACCGAGCAAAGCAACCGGGCGAGCTCCGCTTCATCGCCATCGCCGTCGTCTTCAAGCTTCGGCCGACGAGATCGCCGTCGTCGCTCCGGCTGCCCCAAGCCTTCCCCGAGCTCGCCGACGACGCCGTTGGATTCGCTGTGAGCCCCGCCGTAGAACCCCCCCTTCTCCCCTGCCTCCCCGTGCCCCGCATGCCGATCCCGCTCGCGCCCGAACTCCGGCCGCCGCCCAAGTGGTCACCGCCGTCGATTTAGGCCGTCTCCGGTGAAACGGAGGGCACCAGTGGATGCGCGCGAGTCCCAGCTTTCCGCGCGTGCCCTCCGCTGCTCGATTGGGCGCCGGAGTGGCAATCCCGCGCCCTCCGCCGCGTTTGCTGCCGCCGCCGGCTAAACGCCGGCGCGTTAGCCCAGTTGACCAGGGGGTTTGACCTCCCCTGGCTCAATGACAAGTGGGGCCCGTCCCTGCTAATTCTAGTTTAGGATTAGTTTAAATTTAATTAACCTCTGTTACTTAACCATGACACTGTCGGGTGGACCCCAGGTGTCATATTTGACCTGGACAGCCGCATTGACCTGCTGATGTAGTGATGACATCATGCTGGCGCAATAATATGATTTCTGGATTTAAATTAAACCAGGAAATTCCAGAAATTGATTTAAACTTCAAAAATTCATATCAATTCAACCGTAGCTCAGATTAAAATAATTTATATATGAAAAATTATCAGAAAAATGCAATCTTTCCATCTGTACTAGTTTCATGCATGACAAACCAACTTATACTTGCTGTATAGGTGAAAACACATTATGGCATATATAAGAGCTTACTTTGGAGATGCATTTGAGCTTATGGTTCAAATGGACTTCAAACAAAATGATTACTAGTTGCATTAGCTCAAACAGCATCACATCTACATGCCATGTTCATGCATCATATTGTTGCATATGATTGTGTATTGATTGCCGGCACCGTTCCTTCTCGATAGGTCCTGCTCCGGAGCCGTTCCAGAGTACCTGTCTGTGAAGCAGTGCCTCCTCTGTTGATTTACCAGGCAAGGAAACCCCCCTTGTTCATTCCGATACAATCCTACCCTCTCGCTCCTGCTCTCAGTTATTGCATTAGGACAACAACGATTCTTCTGCTACTTTGTGCTGCGGTAGTTAAACCCATTCCTCTGCATGACCTGTCATTGCCACAGTAAATAGTTGAAACCCACTAGCATGTGTAGGAGTTGATTGAAGCCATTGTTGTGTTCCTACCATGCTATGCCTGCTATTGCTTAGAGTTGTGTCAGGTCTGATTCATTGGGAATGAATTGGAGTGTTACGATATGTTCTGGTGCTGAGAGTTAAGTGTGTGAACACGATTTGGTAAAGGTAGCGGTGAGAGGCCATGTAGGAGTACATGGTGGGTTGTCTCACTGGAACCGTCCTTAAGCACTGAGTTCTATGTATGTTGTCCAATGACTCGATACTACCACACATTGGGCTCCGGGCGCTCCAAGCCCTCTCGACTTATTAACCAACTTGATCTCTGTCCAGGAGTCGCAACTAGTTTCTGGTGTTTGTAGGTAGTGTTAGTAGTCTACCAAGTGGCACCCGGCCAGGTGGGCTTGGGACAGACTAGGCACAAGTGGCACCGTGTACCAAGCGTAGATCCATCCGGCGAGGTGGGCTTGGGAACCCTGCACACATCGTTTGGGGCCGTGAGTGAAACCCCGGCCGGATCTCCTTGCGGATGGAACCCGAATAGGCGATAAACCTGGCTTTAAGTCTTGCGTGGTTAGTCAGGTCGTGGCCGACACCCTCGCCAGGCTTCCGCTTGAAGGTTGCCGAGATACACGACGTGTACATGGTGGTAAGTGGCGAGAGCGTGTGTGAAGAAGTACACCCCTGCAGGGTTAACATGATCTATTCGAATAGCCGGGTCCGCGGTTATGGACTTCTTGGATGCTTACATGGTACATAGACAACTTGAAGTGGATACCATAAAATGCTCAAGACAAGTGTGAGTGCTATGGATGGCCTTCTCGTAGGGAGACGGGAGTGAATCCATAGTAGTGTATTGTGTGGTGATTAGTGGACTCGTGTGCGCCATATCACCTCAAGAGTTTCTGGTAGTTGTAGAACAGGATAGCCACAGAATCAAAGCTGGCTTGCTGCAACTAAACCCCACATTACCCTGTTGATACAAATGCATGTATGATAGGACCTGATGTAAGTCTTGCTGAGTACCTTTGTACTCATGTTGCTTTATTCATGTTTTGCAGCGGAGACTTCGGTCTTACTAGTGTTCTCATGGACCTCGACTAGTAGCTAGTACCTCAGCTACGATCTTGATCGGATGTTGTAGATAGTCAGGCTTTTAGCCTTTTTCATTTGTAGATGTCTGTACTCGGACATGTAATGCTTCCGCTTGTTGCTTGATTGCTCTGAATGTTGGGTCATGTGACCCTTGTTTGTAATAAATGCTATGATGGCTATTTGAGCCTTATCTATATGAATTGTTGAGTTATGCTGTGATGCCATGTTGTACAGCACATACTTGCATGTTATGCGTACGTGTAATGTGTATTGCTATGTGTGGGATTTGACTATCTAGTTGTTTATCCTTAGTAGTCTCTCTTACCGGGAAATGTCTCCTAGTGCTTCCACTGAGCCCTGGTAGCTTGCTACTGCTCCGGAACACTTAGGCTGGCCGGCATGTGTCCTTCTTCGTTCCTGTGTCTATCCCTTCGGGGAAATGTCACGCGATGAATACCGGAGTCCTGTTAGCCCAGTGCTACAGCCTGGATTCACTCGCTGATGACCGACACGTTCGATGCTGGGTCATGGATGCTTGTCCCTGTAAGTTAGTGCCACTTTGGGTTTACGACTAGCCATGTCAGCCCGGGCTCCTTGTTATATGGATGCTTGCGACACTGTCATATACGTGTGCCAAAAGACGCAAACGGTCCCGGGCAAAGGTAAGGCGACACCCGTGGGGATACCGTGCGTGAGGCCGCAAAGTGATATGAGGTGTTACATGCTAGATCGATGTGGCATTGAGTCGGGGTCCTGACAGGAGGGCTGATCTGGAGTCCGTTTGGGGCTCTGGGGAGGGAAATCTGTCGCCATCATCATCAACCTTCCTCCATCACCAATTTCATGATGCTCAACTCCGTGTGTGAGTAATTTCATCGTAGGCTTGCTGGACGGTGATGGCTTGGATGAGATTTATCATGTAATCAAGTTAATTTTGTTAGGGTTTGATCCCTAGTATCCACTATGTTCTGAGATTGATGTTGCTATGACTTTGCTATACTTAATGCTTGTCACTAGGGCCCGAGTGCCATGATTCAGATCTGAACCTATTATGTTTTCATCAATATATGAAAGTTCTTGATCCTATCTTGCAAGTCTATAGTCACCTACTATGTGTTATGATCCGGCAACCCCGAAGTGACAATAATCGTGACCACTCCTGGTGATGACCATAGTTTGAGGAGTTCATGTATTCACTATGTGTTAATGCTTTGGTCCGGTACTCTAGTAAAAGGAGGCCTTAATATCCCTTAGTTTCCGCTAGGACCCTGCTGCCATGGGAGGGTAGGACAAAAGATTTCATGCAAGTCCTTTTCCATAAGCACGTATGACTATATTCGGAATACATGACTACATTACATTAATGAATTGGAGCTAGTTCTTTGTCACCCTAGGTTATGACTGTTACATGATGAACCGCATCCGGCATAATTCTCTATCACCGATCCATTGCCTATGAGCTTTCCATATATTGTTCTTTGCTTATTTACTTTTCTGTTGCTATTGCTATCATCACTACAAAATACCAAAAACACTACTTTTGTTACCGTTACCTTTTGTTATCATTACCACTACTATCATATTACTTTGCTACTAAATACCTTGTTGCATATATTAAGTTTCCAGGTGTGGTTGAATTGACAACTCAGCTGCTAATACTTGAGAATATTCTTTGGCACCCCTTGTGTCGAATCAATAAATTTGGGTTCAATGCTCTACCCTCGAAAACGGTTGCGATCCCCTATACTTGTGGGTTATCAAGACTATTTTCTGGCGCCGTTGCCGGGGAGCATAGCTCTATTCTTTGAGTCACTTGGGATTTATATCTGCTTATCATTATGAAGAACTTGAGAGTTCCAAAAACCAAGATTTATCCCTCAACTACGAGGGGAGGTAAGGAACTGCCATCTAGCTCTGCACTTGATTCACCTTCTGTTTTGAGTAAGCTTGTGACACCTAAACTTGCTTCTGCTATTCATTCTGATATGTTGCATGATATTGATGATGCCACTTCTGCTATGCATGATACTTATGATGAAACTACATCTACGCTTGATACTACTATGACACTTGGTGAATTTCTCGATGAACAACTTGCTAGGGTTAGAGAGAATGAAATTATTGAAACTGATAATATTGACGAAAGTAAATATGAATTGCCTGTTGTTCCTGAGGGCTATGTTCTGGATGAAGAATCTGCTAGAGCTATTCTTGATTGCAATGATAGATATGATCTAAAGAGGTTATTAGCTAAATGGAAGCAGCAATCCCTTAATGCTAGAATGAAACCTGACCCTGCTTTTGCTACTTCACCTATCTATGTTACTGATAAGGATTATGAATTCTCTGTTGATCCTAATATAATTACTTTGGTTGAATCTGATTCTTTTTATGGCTATGAATCTAAAACTGTTGTGGCACATCTTACTAAATTAAATGATATAGCCACCTTGTTCACTAATGATGAGAGAACTCGCTACTTTTATATCCTTCAAATATTTCCATTCTCATTAAAGGGTGATGCTAAGATATGGTTTAATTCTCTTGATCCTGGTTGTGTGCGTAGTCCCCAGGATATGATTCATTACTTCTCTGCTAAATATTTCCCTGCTCATAAGAAACATGATGCCTTAAGGGATATATATAATTTTGTGCAAATTGAAGAAGAGAGTCTCGCACAAGCTTGGGGGAGGCTTCTCCAATTACTTAATGATTTGCCTGATCATCCTCTTAAGAAAAATGAAATACTTGATATCTTTTATAATGGACTAGCCTATGCTTCCAGAGATTACCTGGATAGTTGTGTTGGTTCTGTTTTCAGGGAAAGAACACCGGATGAAGCTGAAATTCTATTGAATAATATGTTGACTAATGAAAATAATTGGACACTTCCTGAGCCAACTCCTGAGCCTATTCCTATACCAACTCCGAAGAAGAGAGGTGTTCTATTTCTCATCCCTGATAATATGCAAGAGGCAAAGAAATCCATGAAAGAAAAGGGTATTAAAGCTGAAGATGTTAAGAATTTACCTCCTATTGAAGAAATACATGGTCTTAATTTACCACCTGTCGAAGAAATGCATAATTTTAATCCATCTCCTATTGAAGAAATACATGGTCTTGATAACCCGACACAGGTAGTAAAGGTAAATTCTCTCTATAGATATGATAAAGCTGAAATCCCATTTACTAAGTTTGCTAGCCCATGCTTAGATGAGTTTGATAAATTTATGGTTAAGCAAGAAGATTCCAATGCTTATTTTGGTAGAGAATTAAAACGCAATGCTGGTATGCTTGAACACTTGGGTGATTATATGGCTAATGTCAAAGGTGAACTTAAACTTATTAGTAAACATGCTTCTATGGTTTCCACTCAAGTAGAACAAGTACTTAAAGCTCAAAATGATTTGCTCAATGAACTGAATAGTAAGAATAATGATTATGCTGTTAGAGTGGCTACTAGAACTGGTAGAATGACTCAGGAACCTTTGTATCCTGAAGGCCATCCTAAGAGAATTGAGCAAGATTCTCATAGAAATAATATAGATGCACCTAGTCCTTCTAAAAGGAAGAAAAAGAAAAATGATATGACTTTGCATGCTTCTAGTGAACCTATTGCTAAAACACCTGAGAATCCAAATGATATTTCTATTTCCAATGCTGAAACACAATCTGGTAATGAACCTGAAGCTAGTGATAATGTTAATGATAATGTTCATGTTGATGCTCAACCTAGCAATGATAATGATATAGAAATTGAACCTGTTGTTGATCTTGATAACCCACAATCAAAGAATCAACGTTATGATAAGAGATACTATGTTGCTAGGAAACATGGTAAATAAAGAGAACAATGTGTTCAAAACCCATGCCTTTTCCCCCCAAACCATCCAAGAACAAGGATGACAAGGATTTTGAGTGCTTTGCTGAAATGATTAGACCTATATTTTTGTGTATGTGATTAACTGATATGCTTAAAATAAATCATTATTCTAAGTACATGAAAGAAATTGTTAGTAATATAAGAAAGATACCGGAAGCTGAAATTTCCACCATGCTTGCTAATTATACTTTTAAGGGTGGAATACCAAAGAAACTTGGGGATCCAGGAGTACCCACTATACCATGCTCCATTAAAAGAAACTATGTTACAACTTCTTTATGTGATCTTGGAGCTGGTGTTAGTGTTATGCCTCTCTCTTTATATCATAGACTTGATTTGAATAAGTTGACACCTACTGAATATCTTTGCAAATGGCTGATAAATCAACTGCTATACCTGTCGGTATTTGTGAGGATGTGCCTGTTGTGGTTGCAAACGTTACTATTTTAACGGACTTTGTTATTCTTGATATTCCCGAGGACGATAGTATGTCTATTATTCTTGGAAGACCCTTTTTGAATACTGCAGGGTCTGTTAGTGATTGCAACAAAGGCAATGTCACTTTTCATGTTAACGGTGATGAGCATACGGTACACTTTCCGAGGAAACAACCTCAAGTTCATAGTATCAATTCTATTGGAAAAATTACATCGATTATTTTTGGAGGTTTTGAATTTCCTCTACCTACTGTCAAGAAGAAATATGATATTCTTACTATTGGGGATGTCCATATCCCCGTCGAGGTAACCTAGTGTTATTCGAAAATTCTCTGGTTCCATGTTATTTGAAATGAGTTTGTTAACAAGACTTGATCAACCTTGTTAATAGGTTCCTTTTGATGATCATGAGATTGATGAATTTAGAAAACACAACTCCCTGTACCCTCCTTTTACTTTCTGTTATTTATATTAAATAAAATAAAAATAATTTTTTCTGTCTGTTATACAAATTATTCGTGCAATATAAAAATACCCTGAAAATAAAAGTTCTCCAAATGCCCTGAAATTTAAACATGTTCTTTTCTGGAATATTTGGCACTGGGAACACAGCAGGGGGGCATCCACCTGGCCACAAGGGTGGAGGGCGCGCCCTACCCCCTAGGCGCACCCCTGCCTCATGGGCCCACGGTGGCCCTCCTCCACTTCTTCTTGCACCCACACACTCCTTCTTCCTCCAACAAACACGATTATCCAGTTCAAACCCAAGTCCAAGCTCATTTTGCTGCCATTTTCGATCTCCTTGCTCAAAGCACCTCTCACAAAACTGCTTAGGGGATTGTTCCTTGGTATGTGACTCCTCCATTGGTCCAATTAGTTTTTGTTCTAGTTCTTTATTCATTGCAAATTTGTGCTGCCTAGGTGACCCTGTTCTTGAGCTTGCATGTCAAATTTATGTGGTTCCAAGTAGTTGTGATGCATGATATAGGCTCTAGGCACTTGTAGGAGTAGTTGCTATCAATTTTGTTGAGTTTGGTTTCCTTTTATTTGAAGTTACTAAAAATTTCAGAAATTTTTTAGAGGAAGAAATATGTTTAGGAAAATGTACCAAGGTGGATCTTCAAGGAAACAAGAGCCCAGGCTTGCAATGCGTGATGCTGATGATGAGCCACCAAGGGACGCTCCAGTGCGGCCCTGTGAATGGCCTTCAGAGGACTTTATGGATCGAGTGGAAATCAAGGAAGAATTTAACGCATATTTGCGTAACGCTGATCTTGTGAGCTTCAAGGAGGAAAAGTGCCTCCAGTACCACTATCTCACTAGTTCCTTTGTGAGGAGGTTTGAATTTTCATCTTCACGCAATTCTCCAACTGTCCTCTTTGATCTTTATGAAAAATCTTATACGATGGACTTAGAGGATCTTACCACTGCTTGCAAACTTCCACAATGGGGTAGTGTTAGGGAACCTCGCAAATCTAAATTTAGAGATTTTCTTGCTAGTATAACTGTGGGGGAATCTAGAGATAGGACACAAGCTACCATAGGGAGCATTCACGTTCCTGCTATACATTATTTTGCTCTCTTCATAGGTAGATGCATTAATGGTAAAGATGAGGCATATCACATGTGTGTCCCTGACCTTAGTATTCTTAGGAGTGCTGTGTTAGGAGATAAATCTTATAATTTGGGAGCCATTGTTGCACGTAGGTTGCATCTTAATAGATTTAATGGAGTTTTCTTTGGTGGAATTTATGCAACCCGCATAGCTAATTTTCTTGGTATAACCATATGTGAAGATGATATTGAGTTGCCTCCTATTTATTTGGATTATGAGGCTATGGTTTGTCATTAGTTTGTTGAGAGGAACGATCAGTTCCTCCAGTACCGACTAATCTTTGACAGGCGACGCACCTATCACGTCGCTCTCCCTGCTTCTACTTTCTTTGACTTTCAGGAAAAAAATGAGATATTTTATAACTAGAGAGGAGGCGGAAGAGTATAAGAGGAGAGCTGAGATAGCTCGCCTCCAAGCTGCGGCCCACGATGCAATGACTGGTGCATCGCAGTACGACCCCGACTATTACTATGGATATCCGCCAGGCCAACTGTGGCCATAGACCAACTTAGGCCAAAAGCCAAGCTTGCGGGTGTATGTATTTCTCACCGACATTACATTTATGTTCACACACTCATTGTTAGATGTCGGTGCTCATAGTTTTTCATTGTGTCATCCATGCTAGTTTATTTCCTTTTTATGCTTTCTTCTTGTGTGTTTAATAAACCTTAAGAAAAACCAAAAAAAATTAGTTGTAGCTTTTAGCTAGTTTTAATTTCCATGCTTGTCGTAGTAATTAAAAAGAAAACCCAAAAAGATTTCATGTTCTTCTTTTGCTTGTTGGGAGCTTTCCCATGTAAATAGTTTAATTTCTTTTCTTTTCTTTGGGGGTCGATAGGAGAAGACCATAATTAAATTGTTGAAGTGGCTCTTATATGCATTATTGTTGATCTGACAAAAGAGCCCATATTGCCTTGTCTTCTCCTGTTTATTGAATGCTTGCAGATTGCAGCTTAGTCCAATGCACATGCACTATTATTATTATCCACATCGTTCGGACATGCAAGTGAAAGGCAATTATGACGATATATGATGGACTGACTGAGATGAGAAAATCTGGTATGAACTCGGCCTCTCTTGTTTTTGTAAATATGATTAGTCCATCATTCCTGATTCAGCCTATTATGAATAAACATGTTTGCCATGACAACTAGAGATCATAGTTTCTGGTGCCATGCTTGATTAGATAGGAGCTTATAATGGTCTACCTTGCATGCCAACATGCTATTAAAATGGTTGTGATGTGGTATGATAGGGTGCTATCCTCCTCTGAATGATTTAAGTGACTTGACTTGGCACATGTTCACGCATGCAGTTGAAACAAAATCAACATAGCCTTCACGATATTTATGTTCATGGTGAATTATATCCTACTCATGCTTGCACTGGGTGTTGATTAATTTTAATGCATGTTCATGACTGTTGTCGCTCTCTAGCTGGTCGCTTCCTAGTCTTTTTCTAGCCTTCACGTGTACTAAGCGGGAATACTGCTTGTGCATCCAATCCCATAAAACCCAAAGTTATTCCATATGAGTCCACCATACCTAGCTATATACGGTATCTACCTGCTGTTTCAAGTAAATTTGTATGTGCCAAACTCTAAACCGTCAAATAAATATCCTGTTTTGTATGCTCGAATAGCTCATGTATCAACTAGGGCTGTCCGTGTCTTCCATGTTAGGCGGGTTATTCTCAAGAGGGGTGGACTCCGCTCCTCACTCACGAGAAAGTAGGTGGTCACCGGGATGCCCAGTCACATGCTTTATGCAAACTAAATCAAAATAATTGCAGACAAAACTCACCCTGGGACTCTTGTTAGTTGGAGGCACTCGTTGTTTCGAGCAAGCCATGGATTGATGCTTGTTGGTGGAGGGGGAGTTAAACTTTACCATTTTGTTTGGGAACCGCCTATAATGTGTGTAGCATGGAAGATATCGCCATCTCTTGGTTGTTATGTTGACAATGAAAGTATACCGCTCAAAATATTATTCACCTCTATTTCAAAACTGAGCTCTGGCACCTCTACAAATCCCTGCTTCCCTCTGCGAAGGGCCTATCTATTTACTTTCATGTTGAGTCACCTCAGTGGGAGAGCACCGTTGTCATTTGCATTCATTACTGTTAGTTTACATTGAGTATGAGTTGACTGGATCTCTTTTACCATGAATTACAATGTCTAGTCAGTCCTTGATCTTTAAAGGTGCTCTGCATTTATGTTTTGCGGTCTCAAAAAGGTCTAGTGAGATACCATCTTGTTATATCATATTATGATTGTTTTGAGAAAGTGTTGTCATCCGAGATTTATTATTATTGCTCGCTAGTTGATTATGGCATTGATATGAGTAAACATGAGACCTAAGCGTTATTGTGAATATGGTTAGTTTATAATCTTTGATGAAAACTTGAATGCTGGCTTTACATATTTACAACAACAAGAGCAAAGAGAGTTTGTAAAAGTTTTTCTTTATCACTTTTAGTTTGTCAACTGAATTGCTTGAGGACAAGCAAAGGTTTAAGCTTGGGGGAGTTGATATGTCTCCGTCGTATCTACTTTTCCAAACACGGACTGACGCTGTTTTCAGCAGAATTGCCATGGTGTTATTTATGTGCAGAAACAAAAGTTCTCGGAATGACCTGAAACTTCACGGAACATCTTTTTGGAAATAATAATAAATCCTTGCAAAAGATGAAGATCAGGGAGCCCACACCCTAGCCACGAGGGTGGGGGCGTGCCTGCCCCCCTGGGCGCGCCCCCCTACCTTGTGGGCCCCCCGGAGCCCCTCCGACCTCAACTCCAACTCTATATATTTGCTTTCGGGGAGAAAAAAATAGAGAAGAAGGATTCATCGCGTTTTACGATACGGAGCCGCCGCCAAGCCCTAAAACCTCTCGGGAGGGCTGATTTGGAGTCCGTTCGGGGCTCCGGAGAGGGGAATCCGTCGCCATCGTCATCATCAACCTTCCTCCATCACCAATTTCATGATGCTCATCCCATGCGTGAGTAATTTCATCGTAGGCTTGCTAGACGGTGATGGGTTGGATGAGATTTATCATGTAATCGAGTTAGTTTAGTTAGGGTTTGATCCCTAGTATCCACTATGTTCTGAGATTGATGTTGCTATGACTTTGCTATGCTTAATGCTTGTCACTAGGGCCCGAGTGCCATGATTTAAGATCTGAACCTATGATGTTTTCATCAATATACGAGAGTTCTTGATCCTATCTTGCAAGTCTATACTCACCTACTATGTGTTATGATCCGGCAACCCCGAAGTGACAATAAACGGGACCACTCCCGGTGATGACCGTAGTTTGAGGAGTTCATGTATTCACTATGTGTTAATGCTTTGGTCCGGTACTCTATTAAAAGGAGGCCTTAATATCCCTTAGTTTCCTGTAGGACCCCGTTGCCATGGGAGGGTAGGACAAAAGATGTCATGCAAGTTCTTTTCCATAAGAACGTATGACTATATTCGGAATACATGCCTACATTACATTGATGAATTGGAGCTAGTTCTTTGTCACCCTAGGTTATGACTATTACATGATGAACCGCATCCGGCATAATTCTCTATCACCGATCCATTGCCTATGAGCTTTCCATATATTGTTCTTTGCTTATTTACTTTTCCGTTGCCATTGCTATCATCACTTCAAAATTCCAAAAACACTACTTTTGTTACCGTTAACTTTTGCTATCGTTACCACTAGTATCATATTACTTTGCTACTAAATACTTTGTTGTAGATATTAAGTTTCCATGTGTGGTTGAATTGACAACTCAGCTGCTAATACTTGAGAATATTCTTTGGCTCCCCTTGTGTCAAATCAATAAATTTTGGTTGAATACTCTACCCTCGAAAACTGTTGCGATCCCCTATACTTGTGGTTTATCAGTTATACATCGCAAGGTGTCCTGAACCTGGTAAACTGCCATGTTCATCTTCTTCCCCATTCACGCAAATCAATCAAGGCTAGGTTGTGGGGCGACAAACTTGAAGCTTGAGTGGTTGAGAACTTTGCACACGCCCCAGAGTTCAAACCTTCTTGGGTCTGCGGAGCCCTAAATCCCACATTTGGTACGGCAGGTAGGGGTGTGTCGATGTCTGCTCCTTCGCTGACCATGCTTTCATCCTCGCCTCGTTGTGCCCATGGTGGGCGCCGCCTTGCAGGCATGGCCGCCCGAGGCATACGGGGGTGCCGCGGGTTGCCCTGCTTTCACCCCTGATCTGCGACTGGTGCAATGGCCGCCGAAGTTTAGGCTAGCGTTGCCCCCACGATACGATGGTGTTGCGGACCCTGAAGGTTTCTCCGGTCATACGTGCAGGCCATCGTGGCAGCGGGCCGTCACGACAAGGCCATGGCGAACTGGTTCCCCCTGGCTCTCACGGAGGCTCCTCGGTCCTGGCTCCGCGGCCTCCCGCGCGCCTTGATCTCCTCTTGGGAAGAACTCTGTGACCAGTTCGTCACACACTGCGCGGCTCCGGTGCCCCACGTGGTCGCGTGCATCATCGGCAGATCACAGGCGCCTGCGTCTGGCAGCCACATCAAGCAGTTTATCCGTCGGCAAGGTACTGCCTAGCCGCAACGCAGGGCTGTACAAGGCCGCGCTGGGCCTGAAGCCGCCATCACCTTCAATTTAGGAGACCACGCCATGGCCACGACAGCGGCGAGTGCCCTTCCCATGATGTGCATGCCCACTATCAGCAACGTCGTGGTGACCAAGACCCTCTGTCGGTGTCAAAACTGGCGGATCTAGGGTAGGGGGTCCTGAACTGTGTGTCTAAGGTCGATCGTAATAGGAGGCAGGGGACACGATGTTTACCCATGTTTGGGCCCTCTTGATGGAGGTAATACCATATGTCTTGCTTGATTAATATTGATGTGTATGTGGATTACAAGAGTTGGTCTACCACGAGAACGTAACGGCTAAAACCCTAGAAGTCTAGCATGTATGATTGTGATTGCCTCTATGGACTAAACCCTCTGGTTTTTATAGACACCGGAGGGGGCTAGGGTTGTACAAAGTCAGTTACAGAGAAAGGAATTTTCATATCCAAACGCCAGGCTTGCCATCCATGCCAAGGAGAGTCCCATCCGGACACGGGAGAGAATCTTCTGTCTTGTATCTTCATGGCCCATCTGTCTAGCCCATGTCCAACAGGTTGGACGCCCGAGGACCCCTTAATCCAGGACTCCCTCAGAAGCCCCTGAACCAGGCTTTAATGACGAGGTGTCCGGCGTACTGATTGTCTTCGGCATTGCAAGGCGGGTTCCTTCTCCGAATACCCCAAAGAACCCTTCAAACACAGAAAATGTGTCCCGCTCTGCAAAACAGGTACCACACAGAACCGCAAAGAATATAATATTTTACAACTCCAATCCGCTGACAATTTTTGTAGCGTGACATCACGTCATAGCCCGGTCATTATTTCGAACCGTTTTTTAGCCTCTCGCTTCATGTTTCAAGATGCGGTTTTATTGGCACGTCTTGTGAAAGTAGAGATTGTGTCCCGTTATTGCGGGATTCTCATCAATACGGGTGTGGGTAATCCAACCGCGCCACCTGCATGACCCTTAGGGAATAGGCGAGTGGGGAGGCGCTTGATATTCACTGCCTTTATAAAAGGATAAGGATTCACCCCTTTCACCCATGCCTTCCTTCTCTCTGCCCATCCATTCTCGAGATCTAGCGCCCAAGTTTCCATCCTTCCCACCTCGAAAAAGCACTCCAGCCATGTCCGGATCTGGAGCTCTTCAACATGGGGGCGCTGGACTAGAATTGAAGAGCTTCTTTACTTCATAACTTTAACATGTTAAATAATGGACTTGTAGTACGGCTCGCTCCGACCTTGATCAATCCTCATCTTTGGGAAATTCACTGGATCCGAAGGTGATGGACAGCATGTCCCTTCCGATGGCCTTCCTCTCCCAAGACTACAGAGGACGCTGAAGTGTTGTCCCGAAGGACCCTCCCGACTCAGGAGGAGGCATAGGTGGCCATCACGGTGGCACCAGAGGATGATACCTCGGCTGCTGGACACATGGGGGAGCAGATCCTCATGGACACTGGCGATGGGGGCCATATCCAATTCGGCCCCCAGCCGAATACAATCCCGGCGACCTATATCGCTCCGGAATCCGGCAAGTAGCCTCCTTTGAAATAAGGAGGTGCAACAATTCCCCCGGTGACCTCTGTCCATCCATAGGCACCGGATACTCTACTGGAAGCGCTGCGAAGCGCTTCCATTGTTGAGGAACACCGTGTCCTTATGGGTATGGTGATTGAGAGGGTTCAGTCCGTTAACAGCAGACTTAACTAAGCCCGCACCAGCCTTCTAACAGGCTTTGAGGTAAGCGATGCAATTGTATAAAAAGAATGTCATAGTATAGATAGTAGCCCCTGAGACTATGTCTGGTGTTCGGAAGGAAAAGCCGGACAGAGGATCTGTCGGCATTCTGGGAACGGGGGTCCCCAGACTTGCCTGCCTGCGGCCTGCGGCGTGGCTCAAAGGGGGGCCCAGCATGGCCCACCTACACCAACAAAGACCCAAGACCCTCGTGAGGGGCCAAGCCTCGCGGGGCGGACGACGCGGAGCTTCCTCAGGCATGGCCTCATCAGGCTGGCTCGCGAGGAGGCGGAGAGATCAAGGCGGGGTACCTCACGAGGTGCCCGTAACGCAAGCAATGACGACCAAAGGCGCCAGGCGGGTGCCAGCCCGCGCAGCGTCCTCCTTTCCTCTTTGGTGCAAAGGGAGCAAGCGCAGCCGCGGAGTACCGAGGCATCAAGCAAAGGTTGCCATTTCAGTGCAACAAGACCAAGACCAGAAGGACTGCAAGACGGAGGTCTTTGTGGAGCCCAAGACGGCGTCACCACTAGAGCTTTGTGCAGGCGAAGACTACTTTTTGCAGGATAGTTGGTACTAGTTGTCCCCCTTCAAATTAGCCCGCCATTGTTGGCTCCCTTCCCGCTCAATATTTGGGAAGAGGACCAGGGCCTCTATAAATAGGACCAACCACCCATAGAACAAGAGAGGGACGAGGGAAGAGAAAAAGACGAGAGAAGGAAAAGAGGATGGAGAGAGAGAGAGAAGGGTGACTGAACTCCTCACAGCAGTTCATCGCCCCAGCCAAGAGCAGACCCTCGCGAGGCCGTTCTTCCTTGTATTGTTCATCATCATCAGCCCAAGAGGCAATCCACCACGCCACACACTGGAGTAGGGTATTACACCACAACGGTGGCCCGAACCAGTATAAACCCTGTGTTATTCGTGTTGTTCTTTCCATTGCTTAGATCTTAGCGAGGCGGAGGGGTGCATGTAGGTAGGAGGCGAAATCTCCGCGCGCACCCCGGTGTTCGAACCTCAAGGGTCTGCCGGAACCCGAAATCTGACATTTGGCGCGCCAGGTAGGGGTGCGCCGGAATTCATCTTCCACCGCCCCGTTCTCCTCCGACCATCGCGCCCATGTCTGACGCTCGTCGGGCCCGCGCCGAGTGCCAGGCCGCTCTCGCTTCCCGCGTCGCCCAGACGGCTCCTGTCGGCAGGCGTCCTCGCCGTTCCCCGTCACCTGCCATCAACGCCGCCACCGGCCTGGCGGGGGACGAGCAGCAAGCATCGTCTTAGCATCCATTCATGCGGCAAGACAGCCGCACCGCTACTCCCTCGCTCACCCCAGCTGGTTCTTCGTCCCGCGCGCTCCGCGCACCCATGGAGGCTCGAGATGCGCTCATCGCGGCAAACGAGCTCCTGCGCTACAATCCCATCGACGACGTCTACGAAGAATGGCTCGACCGCGTCGCCGAGCTTGTCCGCGCCGCAGGGGGCTCTCCTGCGCCGTCCGCTCCGCTGCACCGCACCCCGCTCCGCGTGGGCGACGAAGCTCCGGCGGCGCCCCGGCCGCCTCCTCCACAAGAAGGCGCCATGGCTCCAAGGCGCGTGGCCCCTAGGCGGAACCCGCTCCGTCAGGTACCAGCGCGGCAAGAGCAGAGCTGCCAAGAAGTCCCTCGCCCGCAAGAAGCTGCCCGGGCGCTCCCTGCTCTAGCACATCGTGACCATGCTCCTGCTCCCGCACGTCAAGACCCAGCTGCAGCGCGTGGGGACATGCAAGACCAAGCTCTCCGTCACCCAAGGCCTCCCATGGCCACAGCAGGCTGCCGTCCCTTCACCACCGAGCTACGCAGCGTCGCGTGGCCCGGCAAGTTCAAGCCGGACCTGCCTCCTCGTTACGACGGCATGGGTGACCCTGCGGAGCTCCTCCAGCTCTACGAGCTGGGCATCGAAGCTGCCAACGGAGACGAGAAGGTCATGGCGAACTGGTTTCCCATGGCACTCAAGAATGGGGCCAGCACCTGGCTCCTGAACCTGGCTCCAGGCACGATCTCCTCCTGGGACGAGATGCGCACCCGCTTCATCGCCAACTTCCAAGGTACTCGCGACCGGCCACCCGCCGTGAGCGACATGCGCCGCATCAAGCAACAACCCGGGGAGACCCTGCAGAAGTACATCCAGGGCTTCAACAACGCATGCCTCAAGATTCCCAAGGTGACTGAGGAGGCCATCATCTCAGCCTTCTCCGACGGCGTGCGCGATGTCAAGATGAAGGAGGAGCTGGCGATGCATGAAGACTTGTGCACTTCCTTGGAGCTGTTCAACTTGGCGACCAAGTGCGCCAGGACTGAGGAAGGGCGTCTCTCCCTCCTCGAGCTGCCTGCCATAGACCCAGAAGAGAAGAAGCCCAAGGCCAAGGACATGAAGCGCAAGGGGGTTGTCGTGCTCGCGGCAGAACTAGACACCAAGCGGGGAAGAGATCAGCCCGAACCTTCCAAGGGTAGCCGGTACTGTGTGTACCACGACCTCCACACCCACAACACCAACGAATGTCAAGAGCTCCGAGCCGTGTGAGAAGGAAGGATCGGCCGTCGCCCCGACCGCGGTGACCGGGGCTACGGTCGAGGAGGAGGAAGGAACGCAGGACGCTGGGAAGACCGTGGCCCGCGCCAAGGGTGGCACGATCAACCTCGCGAGGATCGCTGGCAAGACCCGCCTCGCGAGGGAGACTGGAGGGATCAGCCTCGCGAGGATCACCCGCATGGCAATGCATGCCTCCCTCCGCTGCCGCCGCAGCGAAGGAGAAATGAGGACCGCCACCATGACGAGGGGGCTGGGGGCTTCCAGGAGCCGCGCACGATCGCCTGCATCCTGGGCAGGGCTCAGGCCCCAGCCTCTCAACGCATCTTCAAGCAGTTCGCCCGCAAAGTGAATGCAGTCCTCCCCAGGCTTGAAGCCATGTGCCCTCTCAGGTGGTCGGCGTGCGCCATCATGTTTAGCTCAGCAGATCAGCTCAAGTGTGCGGCTACAGCCGGAGTCCCCCCGATGCTTTGTTCCCCAATCATCAGCAACGTGGTGGTCACCAGGACCCTCATCGATGGCGGGGCAGGGCTCAACATCCTGTCCGTGGAAACATTCAACAATCTCCAAGTGCCCTACAGCCAGCTTCAGCCAACCAAGCCCTTCTCCGGAATCACCGACGGCTCCACGGTCCCGATTGGGTAGGTCCGCCTCCCTGTCACCTTCGGGGCACGCGACAACTACCGCACCGAGCTCATCGACTTCGACGTCGCCCACATTCGCCTGCCGTAGAACGCCATCCTTGGGTACCCGACGCTGGCCAAGTTCATGGCCGTAACTCACCACGGCTACAACATCCTCAAGATGCCAGGAAGTGGCGGAGTCATCACGGTGCCCTGTGAAGAGAAGGACGCGGTGTGTTCCCTGGAACGAGCCTTTCAGGCCGCGTCACTGGAATACCCGGATCGCGGAAGTAGGAGGCTTCCCGAGACCGCCCCCAAGAAGAAGAAGACATTGTCCGGCCCGGTCCCTCAGGAGGCAGGCCCCTCTAGGCCCGTTCCTGCCCAGGGGGAACCTCCTTCCGTCGCATAGGAAAGCACGCCTAGCGCCCTCCTCAGGCAGGGCTCGGGGGCTCTCCCCTGGAGGACCACCAACCTGGCTAGGGTCACGAAGGAGGCGCTTGGGCACCACATGGAGGCGTGCTTCGAAGCACGTTTCCCTCAAGACGGAGTAAGGCAAGGAGAGCTAGACCCTCAGGAGTTCGTCAGCAAGGCCATTCAGGAGCTACAGGAGTCAAGGGTCATGAAAGGCGGTCACCGTCTACCAGCAGTGGCTCCCCATCCAGGCGAGGATGGTGGGCTACGCGTATGCATCAACATACCAGGGCTCAACCGAATCACCTCTCTGGAGCACCCCTGGCCCTCGCGAGTGGGGCGCTGCGGAGGTCCACCCCACAGCTGCGTTCGCATGCCTTACAGCTTGCCGAACGCGGCTGTCACATACCAGCGCCTCATGAGGGGCATCATGGAGGCACAAGAGGCCAGGCGTTTCGCAGCCCTGGCGGAGATGGAGATGGCCCGCAGGGAGCCACCAGCGCATCCGGAGCCTCCTGAGGCCCCTGGGCCTGGGGGCTCGTGAGGATCGGCTTTTGCAGCCCACCGAGTCTGCTACACCAACACCCCTTCGTCCTCAATGTCATCAGGTGACATCTTTCAAGTTTCACTTCCAGCTGGGAGCACCCCCCCAGGGCTGCATTATTCCCAGGTCGCGTGGGTCCGTCCC
This sequence comes from Triticum aestivum, assembly GCF_018294505.1. Taxonomy (NCBI): domain Eukaryota; kingdom Viridiplantae; phylum Streptophyta; class Magnoliopsida; order Poales; family Poaceae; genus Triticum; species Triticum aestivum. The sequence continues at coordinate 275,311,151 of NC_057797.1, read as the reverse complement.
TGCGTCATGTATCCCTTTTATTTCATGTTGCTAGCTTACCTTGTTGGGGGCGCCCCTCGGGCCGCATGATCCCCAAGTCGCTTGGGCCAGACCCAACGGCGTGTATCTCATTTGCAGTTATTTCCGGTTATGCGTCATACCCACCATGCTTGATTATTTGATGCCGGCCCACAGCACCTCTCCTTCTCCATGCCGACCGCTTGCACGTTAAAGGGGGGGTACCTGAGCATCGCGACTCAGGGCTCTTACTGGCTCTCCAGCCCTCACCCTCTGGCCTTGTCCACGGCATCGCGACTTGGCATACCAGCGACGGCTGAGACCAGCTCGAGGGCCGGGACCCGAGGACGTAGAGTGTCGGCATCTAACCAAATTTGCAGGGACACATCACAAGATAAGGCCCAGTGCCAGTCGCAACCCGCCTAGAGGTAGGGCCCCGTGAGTCCTGCGCTGGCCCATGGGTGCCCAGATACACCTCGCCAGGCCCTACCGTGCCAGCCACGTGTCAGGGCGGGGCTGTACACGCCCCGGGGGCTCCTCCTGGAGGGGGCCCCCCTCCCACGTACCAGTGGAAGCACCATGCTCCGTGCTGGCTGACGACACTGCCGAGGAGCGGCTATGCCCGTACACATACGGAAGCGCTATGCTCTGCGCTAGTGATAAACAACTGAGGGTGGCCCCCGGGTCGCATCAACCTCAGGGAGCCCAGAGCTCAGTGTATAGCCTCATCATAACGCCTCCCCTCGGGAGTGCCGCGCGACGGGGCTGGGCACGGGGGCTGCGCCTGGGTCACACCCAGACGCATGCCGCCCAGCCAGCCCCCCCCCCCCGGGCCTGGTTCGTCGCGCGTCTCTCCCCGAGCGGAGCCAAGGTACGTAGGTCGTTTGAGCACCAAGGGGGACTCCTGAGCATCGCGACTCAAGAGCCTAACTGGTCACGTAGCCCCTCACTCCTTAGTTTCGAAAGGCTAATGCTGGGTAAGGTATGCGCGCGGCCGTGCTCTGCAGACATAGAACGGTAGATCCACCCACATCACACCTCCCTACTTGTTGTTCGTGCGCCAAGGGGGACTCCTGAGCATCGCGACTCAGGAGCCTAACTTGTCACGTAGCCCCTCACTCCTTGGCCCCGTCTTGGTTTCCTGTCGGGACTAACGCTGGGTGAGGTATGCGCGGGCTGGGCTCTGCCGGCATAGAACATAAGCAAGTAGGAAGGAAAAGCGCAAATTTCAAGGAATTCAAAAGCAAATATTACAGTCCACACTATTATCTCAATGCCAAACGCAAGTTTAAACGCCTCCCCGAGGCATGATACATGTGCAGGAATTAAAGGCAGGACAAGAGCCACAACGGAGTCACTTGTCGGTGGTGGAACATCGCGGAGTGGGTGCGCCTCATGGAGCAGTGGGGTCGGCAGCGCCTTGCTTCGGCTTGGTGCTGAAGGCCCGGAACTTCCCCAGCAGAGCCTCCGCGCGACCCTTCACGGCCTCGGCAGCGGCAGCGGCACGCTCGCCGCTTACTGGCTCCAGCAGGCCGTCGAGGTCGACATCGAGATCGCGAAGGTAGATGTGGGTGAGCACCCGCGTGAGTGCTGCAGAAGACAGGACACGCGCCTCGTCCTCCACCGTGGGGCCAAGGCCAAGGGAGACATCTTCAAGAGCGCAAACCAGGAAGGGAAGCAGCTTGGCGGGGCCGTCCTCGGCGCCAGCCAGCAGGCTCTCCAGGCCGCTATCATAAAGCGTCCTCGGTGAGGAGCGAGCCTTCGCCTCCATCTCCGTGAAGGCCACGCGGTCCTCGGCAAGAACCAGGGCCTTGTCGTCCAGCTCGGCCTTCCTCGCCCCCAACTCCTGCTCCAGCGCGCCTAGGCGGTCACGGCGCTTCCTGAGCTTGACCTCCCTCTCCTTGACGGCCGCCTTGCGAGCCTTCACACCTTCTTCCTGCTCTTGGCGAAGGTGGACCTCTTTCGCAAGCTAGTCCCGCAGGCCCTGCAGCTCGTCCTCCAGCGCCTTGTAGCGACCACGGACGTCGACCACCTCCCCCAAGGCTGCATCACGAGCAGCCTTCGCCTCAAGGACGGCCTGCTTCTCCTCATCGCAAGCCGTCGAGGCCTAGACCAGCACCGCCCAAATCAAAGCGTTGGAGTGAACCCATCCGGAAGCCAGCTCCAAGCACCCGGCCACCAAGCGAGGGTCAGCGCCAAGAAGATCCTGCCGCAGTCGGTCCAGCTCAGCGACAGCACGATCCAGAACGGCAAAAGGAGTCGGAGAGACAGTAGCCGGTGGAGTAGGAGGAGAAGGTGGTTGCGCGGCCACAGCATCCTGAGGCGGAGTCTGCTGCGCCCCATTGGCTGTAGTGACGGCGGCAGGCAAGGACACCTCGGGAGTCACTTGGGCCGTGGGGGCCGACCTCGCCCCAGCCGGCTCAGCCATGCCTCGCGAGGACGACCGGGTAGGAGACGCCCGTGCGTCGCGGTCACCCTCCTTGGCGGGCAGAGGCGCTGCCACAGATGGAACCTCAGGAGCTCCCTTCGACTTCTTTCCTGCGGGCGCCAGCCTGTCCAAGAGATGCGGACATCAAGCCTCAGAAGCAGAATAAGAAATAAAGACAAGAATCAAACGCTTACGGGTCATCGCCAGTGAGCTCGAGCGGCCTCCGGCCAAATTTGAAGCCTGAAAGCCGGCTGGAAGGGTCAACCTCGGGAAGCTTGGAAGCGGAAGGTGTAGTCCGCCTCGGGGCCGGGGCAGACCCGCGGGAGATCAGCCCGGTCCTGTCCTTCTTTGGGATCGGGGGCAAGCTCCCGCCGTCCTGCTCGTCGTCATCCACGTCGTCATCGCTCGGAGAGAGGCGGAGAACGCGGGACCTGCACCGGGGGAGGGGAGCCCTCGACTCTCCGTCAGTCGCCTCGGAGTCAGGCCCTCTTTCCCACTCCCCTCCTTCCTCCTCTTCGCTGGAGTCGTCGGAGGGCACGTCCACCAGTTCCTCGGGAGTTTCCATGGGCACGGGCCCATCCCCGTTGAAGACGGGCATGGACTCCACTACCTGCTCCCAGTCGTCGCGGAGGAACAAGGGTGTAGGAGCACCCTCCAACCTCGCCACATCGCCCCCGACCAGAGATTGGAGGACCGTAGCCAGATCTCCGTTGGCCAAGGCCGCGGGGCTCGGATGGGGCCTCCACATCGGGAGTGAGTACAGCCGAAGCGGAGCCAACTGGTGCTCCAGGAATTCCCTAAGCAGCGACGCGCCGGTCAGCTTCGCCGCCGCCATGTTGGCTGGCCTCAGATCCGCATCCATCTTCTCCAACACCAGCTTTGCGCGGGGGTCCGCGAGCTCCGCTCGACCCCAATCGCTGGAGCTCGTGGGCTGCTTCGTGGGCAAGATCAGCCGAGGGTGAATGCGCCCAGCATCCGCCAAGACCCACTTGCTCCTGAAGCCCTCAATCCTTTTCCCATGGTTCGAGATGGCAAGGGCGCCGCCGTACGCGATGAAGCTCGCGCACACGGAAGCAGGACCGCGAGAGGTCCGGAGGTAGAAGTAGTGGCGCAGCAAGGCCACTGAGGGCTGCACCCCTACGTGAGCCTCGCAGTAATAGGCGAAGTTTGCCAGGAGAAGGACGGAGTTGGGGTGGAGATGCAGAGCCTGTAGCTTGTAATGGCGGAGGACAGAGGAGAAGAACTCGGAGAAGGGAGGCACCAGGCCAGTAGCAATGGCACTTACGAAGAACGGATAGAAGCTGCTCCCTTGACCCTCAGGGGTGGCGGAGCCGGCCTTGAACACCTTCGCCCCGTCGATGCCCCGCGCCGCCGCCATCCAGCGCAACCGGGCAAGGCTCGCCTCTGACACGTTCGGCGAGACCAGGGCAGACGAGTACCAAGCTACGACCGGTGGCTGACGAGGCGCCATGGCTTCCTAGGTCACGCGGTCGGAGTAGATCTGGAAACTTTGGAGGAAGGAAGGAGAGGCGCAAGAAAGGGGATCTAAGCAGCAACCGGAGAAAGCAAAAAGCAAAGCCTAGGCAGATGCCGCTCCTTTATCAACTCGCACGGTTGCTAAGGCGCTCACGTCCAATCAACTGCCACGTGGCGCCCAAGGCCGCAGGCTGTTAGGGCCTGCGGCGCTTCGCTCTTGCCTTTCCGCCTCCCTGCATGGCCAAGTCCAGGCGCGCCTTGGGCCCGGGGGCTACTGTCGGTGTTCTGGGAACGGGGGTCCCCAGACTTGCCTGCCTGCGGCGTGGCTCAAAGGGGGGCCCAGCACGGCCCATCTTCACCAACACAGACCCAAGACCCTCGTGAGGGGCCAAGCCTCGCGGGGCGGACGACGCGGAGCTTCCTCGGGCATGGCCTCATCAGGATGGCTCGCGAGGAGGCGGAAAGATCAAGGCGGGGTACCTCACGAGGTGCCCGTGACGCAAGCCATGACGACCAAAGGCGCCAGGCGGGTGCCACCAGTGCAGTGTCCTCCTTTCCTCTTTGGTGCAAAGGGAGCAAGCGCAGCCGTGGAGTACCGAGGCATCAGGCAAAGGTTGTCATTTCAGTGCAACAAGACCAAGACCAGGAGGACTGCAAGATGGAGGTCATTGTGGAGCCCAAGACGGCGTCGCCACCAGAGCTTTGTGCAGGCGAAGACTACTTTTGTTAGGATAGCTGGTACTAGCTGTCCCCCTTCAAACTAGCCCGCCATTGTTGGCTCCCTTCCCGCTCGATATTTGGGAAGAGGACCAGGGCCTCTATAAATAGGACCAACCACCCACAGAACAAGAGAGGGACGAGGGAAGAGAAAAAGACGACAGAAGGAAAAGAGAAGGAGGGAGAGAGAGATAGAAGGGTGACTGAACTCCTCCCAGCAGTTCATCGCCCCAGCCAAGAGCAGACCCTCGCGAGGCTGTTCTTCCTTGTATTGTTCATCATCATCAGCCCAAGAGGCAATCCACCACGGCACACACTGGAGTAGGGTATTACACCACAACGGTGGCCCGAACCAGTATAAACCCTGTGTCATTCGTGTTGTTCTTTCCCTTGCTTAGATCTTAGCGAGGCGGAGGGGTGCAGGTAGGTAGGAGGCGAAATCTCCACGCGCACCCAAGTGTTCGAACCTCAAGGGTCTGCCGGAACCCGAAATCTGACAGGATCAAGTAATTTTCGCAGGAGACTAACCAAATATGTCTTATGTGAATAAGCAGGCGTCATTGCTGGATGTGACCTCTCATGTTGCTGAGGTCTCCGGACTAAAGCAGATTCTGGAGTGGGCCGAGGAAGAGCTCGGCCGTGTAAAAAAGCAACTAGAAGACAAGCAAGATATGCAATGACCTTTTGTATATCCCGAAAGGATGAATGATTTGTGCTGACCATAGTGCCATGATATTTGTTAGGAGCGGCGACCAAGGAGGAGGCCCTCAAGAAGGCGCTGGCCAAGGCCGAGGAGAGAGCGGCAAAGGAACAAGCCACCCATGAAAAGCATGAGGCCAGGGTCGGTGAGGTGTAGCAGGAGCTCCAGGATGCCGTGAAGAAATACGAGTCCTTGGAGCACTGCGTTGCGGATCAAGAGTTTGAACGCGCCATGGCCCGGCAAAGCGCACATGATGCCCGGGTCGAAGCCCAGGGTGCCCTCCAGGAAATCCAAGAGGCTAGACAAATCGCGGCGGGTAAGGCTTTCATTATGCAGAGCAAATATGTGAGGAAGAGGTATCTCTTACTAACCTGGATTTGGAGTTCTCCAGGAGCGTTTGCGGATTTACCGGGCAGTTTTGCCGACGCTGCGGAGTTCTTCCGAGCCGAAGAGGGGAGCTCGATGGAGAAGTTGTTCTGGTTGCAATACCTTGCGCCAGAACATCCGGTGCCCTTTAGCGATCAGCTAAACAGCTGGTCGAACTGCATAGGGTGGCCTAACTAGCCATGAAGGATTTAATAATCCGGCTATGGCTTGCCGAAGTCATACCCAGCAGCTACTTCGGGCTCGTGAAGCGGCTGGTCAATGCCTGCCCCGCCGGCTTGACGTCATCAAGCGGTCACTCTGTATCGAAGGTGCGTGGATGGCCTTCGCCCATGTAAAGATAAAGTGGGCGAAGATGGACGCCGTCAAGCTTGCGACTGAGGGACCGCCCGCTGGCAAGGAGCACCGGACACCGGAGCGGTATTTTGATGATGTCCTCAAGGAGTCCCGCATTGTGGAGGGCCAGTGTTCAAAAGACATTATCTTCAAATGAATACATTCATGTTATCTTGTCTTGTATGTTGAAACAAAGCCGTTATGTAATATAATGCTTGTTTATTATTAAAAAAAGTCCTCCTGTGCGACCGTTTTTATGAAATCTGAGAGTTGGCCAGTCGTCGGCTTCAGCCCCCACGTAGGTAGTACGGGGGTGTTCGGGATGGAATCTAAACACTCTTGATGCAAGAATTTGGTCCTTGAAGGAGGTATTTAGCGCAAGGAACCAGGCAATCGGACTATGTCGCTTTATCACCCTCACTTAGCCATAGGAGTTTGACAATAATTTTTTTTGGCGCAGCCCCTAGTATTCATTAGTCCGGACTAGGGTGTTGTAAACACCTGATCGGGTGAAGTCCGATCCATCGCATAATGCGGAAAAAATCGCAAGAGATTTTAACCTCCGAAGACCTGAACGGCTCACGCTGCATCATGCCAGTCAGTTTTCGGCTTTCTCTACTGAGGAGCTCATCCGGATAAACCAGGACACAATCGCAGTAGTTCTCCCTTTACTACCCTAGTCGATAGAGCGGAACGTAAGATAGTAAGCACAGGAGCCGGGCAACCCAACTATTGACCAAAGACATGATTCGGAGCCGTTGCATATAATGCTAAATTCGGGGGCCGAACTATACTGTAAAAGTGTTCGGACTTGTTGCCGTAGTATGGAGCAGAATAAAGCCCCTGGCGAACTACAGCGTACCAAAGTGTATGGATGCAATCGATAAAATAGCGAAATAAAATGAAGTAGTAAGCTAGTGCCACATAAGTTGGGCTGCAAACTGTTTCCATTATGATTTTGATTAGTACGTCAAAGTGTATTTGTACAAATAGTGCGATAAGCAACAGTGGATATTTAACATGCCAAGACCAAGGGGGAGCTATGTATGGGTCCTGAAAACAGGTAGAATGATCGTTAAGAAGAACATTTAGAGATTCCCCCACACGTCTGTGCTACTTGCTACCTTGGTATGTCCGTCCTTCGAAAGGACCGATTATCAGGCCGTCAAGAGGGGCATGTGGAAAAGAAACTTGAAAAGGATAAAAATAAAAGTAAGAGTATGTGTGTCCAGGGAAGGTCCAGCCGTATTGTGGACCACAATCCAGTTACGCCTCCAACTGTGCCCATGGTATTTTGAGTGCTTAGTTATGTACGCGCGGTACATATGCCGCCATTTTGTCTAGACTGAGACAGAGGCCGAATTGCTAGTCGATCTCCTGACAGGATGGACTGCCCTGCTGCAGAGTAGTCCGGACTCGTTCTACAGTGTCCGGGAGCGTGGCCGCTGAATTAAGGTTCTGCTTGTTAAGGCCGCTCAATACTTCTGCTGCCAGGGCCGCAGTGTGCTCCTCAGTATGGAGGGAGCATTCTGTGTTTCCATCAACTTTGATGACACCTCATGGCCCAGGCATCTTGAGCGTGAGATAAGCATAGTGCGGCACCGCATTGAATCGAGCAAACGTGGTTCATCCGAGCAGTGCATGATAGCCACTGCAGAAAGGAATGATATCAAAGATTAACTCTTCGCTTCGGAAGTTGTTCGGAGATCCGAAGACGACCTCCAATGTGATTGAGCCCGTGCAACAGGCCTCTACAACTGGTATGACTCCTTTGAAGGTAGTTTTCATGGGCTTGATCCTTGATGGATTGATGCCCATTTTGCGCACTATATCCTGATAGAGTAGGTTGAGGCTGCTGCCACCATCCATGAGGACTCAGGTGAGGTGGAATCCATCAATTATTGGGTCAAGAACCAGTGCGGCTGAACCACCATGATGGATAATTGTCGGATGGTCCCTGTGGTCAAAGGTGATCAGGCAGGATGACCATGGGTTGAATTTTGGGGCGACTGGCTCTATCGCATAGACGTCCCCTAGCGCACGTTTGCACTCCCTCTTGGGAATATGGGTAACTTATATCATGTTCACCGTTTTGACCTGGGGGAAACTTCTTCTGTCCCCCTTTGTTCGACAGATGGGGCTCCATGTTGTCATTCTCGCTTTGCGACCCCTTCTCCTTGTCCTCGGCATTTAACTTGTCGGCATGTTTAAAGACCCAACAGCTCTAGTGGGTATGATTAGCTAGTTTATCAGGGGTGTCATGGAACTGAGATGGACGATCGAGTATGCAGTCCAGGCTAGAAGAGCCCTGATCATTCCTTTTATATGGCTTCTTCCGCTGACCGAACTCGGAGCCACTGAATCCAGCGTTAACTGTTGTGTCATTAGTATTGTCACCATTGTTTTGACGCTTATGTCTATTGCGTCGGGTCTTGTCGTTGCTATTCTTGGTTTCAGTGATGCCAGGTTCATCTACATTATTATTGCTACGGGCTAGCCAACTATCTTCGCCCGCACAGAAGCGGGTCATAAGTGCCGTGAGGGCCGCCATAGACTTCAGCTTTTCTTGGCCGAGGTGTCGGGCAAGCCATTCGTCATGGATGCTATGCTTAAAGGCCGCTAGGGCTTCGGCATCTAGGCAGTTGATGATCTAGTTCTTTTTAGTTAAGAACTTGGTCCAGAATTTGTTGGCAGACTCTTCGGGCTGTTGAACTATATGTCCTAAGTCATTGGCATCCGGAGGTCTGACGTATGTGCCTTGGAAGTTGTCGCGGAAGGCCTCTTCTAGGTCTTCCTAGCTGCCAATAGAGTTTTCAGGCAAGTTGTTCAGCCAGTGCCGGGCCGGTCCCTTGAGTTTTAGGGGGAGGGATTTGATGGCATGAAGATCATCACCGTGGGCCATATGAATGTGGAGAATAAAGTCTTCAATCCATACCGCGGGATTTGTTGTTCCATCATATGATTCAATATTCACGGGTTTGAACCCTTCTGGGAATTCATGTTCCATTACTTCAGCAGTAAAGCAGAGGGGGTGTGCGGCGCCTCTATATCGGTCCAGATCGCGACGTAGTTCGGATGGAGTCCATCTGCTGTTTTCGGCCCGGACAATATTGTGCTTGTCATGTTCGGCTTGATAGCCATCGTCGCGTGTAGGAGCACGCCCCCGCTAATCTTAGATCAATCTGGCCGGACCTGCTTTATTCTCCAGGTCCTACCTTGGGTCATATGTGTATCCCTGAATGGTTGTGTCTCTGCCTTTACGGCGAGATAGTATGGGTTGCTGGTATGGGCTCGCGTGCGTCGTCGTTGAATTGAGGTAACAGTTTACCCTTCGGGTAACTTTTGGTTGGGCACACGAGGCCATATTCCTTGGCTGCCAAGACATTAGTCCATCAGTCGTTGAGTAGATCTTGATCAACTTAAAGTTGCTGCTGTTTGTTTTTCATGCTCCTTGCAGTGGCTATTAGCCGTTGCTTAAAGCGCTCCAGCTCGAGAGGTTCCTCAGGCACGATAAAGTGTTCATCATCGAGGCTCACCTCATCCTCGGAGGGTGGAAGGTAATTACTATCCTCCGAGTCTTTGTGTGCAGCCTGTTCATCAGGGATAACTTGCACATCCTCCCGATCAACTTGTTCAGAGTTTTGCTCGACGGGATTTTCCTGGTCTTTGAAATCATCTGGAGTATTGTTGTCTCTCATGCTGGTATTTTTGTGTCAGGACCCCAATTCCAAGTCACACTGATCTAGCCTGTAACACCTCATATCACTTTGCGGCCTCATGCATGGTATTCCCATGGGTGTCGCCTTACCATGGCCTAGGACCGTTTGCGCCTTTTGGATCACGTATATGATAGTGTCGCTAACATCCATATGACAGAGAACCCAGGCCGACATGGCTAGTCGTGAACCCAAAGCGGCACAAACTTACGGGGACATACATACATAAATCAACATCGAGCATGTCGGTCAGCGGCGTGTGAATCCGGGTTGTAGCACTGGGCTAACAGGACTCCAGGAACCCGGGCTATAGCAGGCTAGGCAGGACTCCGGATGTCACCGCGTGACATTTCCTGAAGGGACAGACACAGGAACAAAGTGAATCACATGCCGGCCAGTCAAGTGTTCCGTAGCAGTAGTGTTGGGCTAGGAGGACTCCGGTGAACTGGGCTGTAGCAGACTACTATGGCTCATGGACGCACTAGACTACATTTCCCCATAAGAGAGGCTGCCAAGGATAAACAACTAGATTGTCGGATCCCACACATACCAAGCATTTCAATCATACACACAATATGCTCGATATGTGTAAATACAACATGGCATCACAACAAAACTCTACAACTCAAGTACTTTATTTAAAGGCTCTGGAGAGCCATACATAACATGTTCATACAGGTAGGGGTCACATGACCCGACACTCAAGTCATACAAACATACAAGCACATGCGGAAGCAAACTAGTCTGAGTATAGACACTAGAAAGAAAGAAGGCTTGACGAAGCCTGTCTATCTACATAGGGAACTCCATGGCTCGGAATCACCACCTGGGTGGCAAGTCACTCATTGATGTCGAGATCTATGTGGATCCTCCCTCCTAATCCTACGAGAGGGCCATCCGCGGTACTCACACTTATCTTGAGTCTTTTAGTAGTAACCATTAACGTGTCTATGAACTGTATAGGCAACCAAGTAGTCCTTTACCGCGGACGCGGCTATTCGAATATATGATGTTAACCCTGCAGGGGTGTACTTCTTCATACACGCTCTCACCAATTATCGCCGTTTACACGACATGTACTCGGCAACCTTCAAGCGGAAGCCCAACGAGGGTGTCGGCAATGGCCTACCTAAACACTCAAGTCTCTAGTCCAGGTCTATCGCCTATCCAGGTTCCATCCGCAGGGAGTCCGGCCGAGGTTTCCACATACGGCCCCGAACAATGTGTACAGGGTCCCGAGACACCAAACGGGCGCCCGGCATACCTGGCCATGGTGTATCTACCGCATCATAGCCCACCCCTAGGGCCAGCACTATGCACGTCCGCCAACACAGATCCTATAAACACTAGAAACTAGTTGCAACTCCTGGACAGGGAGCGAGGGTGGTTAACAAGCCGAGAGGGCCCATTGGTTTCGGGCCCAATGCATGGTAGTAGCTGGTTCTTGAATCACACAAACAGATCGCAGTGCTTAAGGATGGTTCCAATGAAACAACCCACCATGTACTCCTACATGGCCTCTCATCAATACCTTTAACAAATCGTGTTCAACACATCACTCGCCTTACTGACATATTCATTTCACTCTAGCCCATCACCCAGATGAACGAGACCTGACACAACTCTAAGCATAGCAGGCATAGCAAGGTAGGAAACACAGACGTGGCTCAATCAACTCCTACACATGCTAGTGGGTTTCATCTAGTTACTGTGGCGATGACAGGTCATGCAGAGGAAAAGGGTTCAACTACCGAAGCACACATCAGTTTGAAACATTGTTGTCTTAAATGGAGTAATGAGAGCAGGAGCGAGACCATGGGATTGTATTGATATTATCAATGGGGCTGTTTGCCTGACAGAGTGTTAGTGGGATACTGCCCTTCAGTTGGATACTCATGAATATCCTTGGAGGCAGAACCTACCATGAAGAACACATCGAAACACAATCATCACATGGCAATATGCAAGAGTATGATGCATGCTATGACATGGCAATATGGTGTGTCTTGGCTAATGCATTGTAAAACATGTTGGTTTGAGTCTATTTGAACCAAAGATTCAAATGGAAGCTCATGTTATTAAGTCATATAAGTGCATTAGCTTGTTTCACTTAAACAACAAGGTTAAAGTGTTCTCTCATGCATGAAACCATTACAGATGGAAAGATTGAATTTTTCTGATCAAATTTAATATATAAATCTTTGCATTTGGAGTTACAGATTAATTTCTATGAATTTTTGAAGTTTGTAGTATTTTCTGGAATTTCCTGTATAAAAATAAATCCAGAAAATACTTATTGCGTCAACAGTGCGTCATGGTGACGTCAGCGGTCAACGGAGCCGGTCCAGGTCAAACTGACCTGTGGGTCCCGCCTGTCAGTAGTTAGTTAAACTAACTAAGTTTAGTTAGCGCTAAACCTAGGTTAATTAGCAGGGCGGGCCCCACTTGTCATAGACACAGGGGGTCAAACTGGGCCCACCCGAGGTCAAACTGAGTCAGCAGGGTCAAACACGCCGGCGTTTAGCCGCCAGCGAGGCCAGATGTGGCGGGGCGATGCGGGTTTCGTGCTCCGGCGACCAAAAAGACGGCAGAGCACGTCTACGTGATGCGGGGAGTGAGCCGCGTCAAGTGGTGGTGGCGGTTGGGCTCGGGGTTGCCGGAAACAACATCGGTGACGAGCGTGGCGGTGGCCAGAGCTCGGGTGAGCTCGGGCTCATTGCTAGGGAGCACGGGAAGGGGCATGCGGTGGTGCTACGGGTTCCTGGTGATGAGGCGGTTGTAGTGGACAAGGTGGTGTGGCCATTGGGTGGCCGGAGCATCGTCGGCGACGAGCTTGGCGGCAACGCATTGCGGTGAAGCTTCGTGCGGTCTCTACGGTGCTAGAGAGAGAGAATGGGAAGGATGGGGAGGTGGCTGAGCTCATGGCGAACACGATGGAGCAGAAGGCGAGGTCGGGGACAAGCTCGTGCGGCGGGGACGGCGAAAGGGATCTCCGGCGACGGCAAGGTCGTTGCAGTGGCTTCGGGGCAAGCGAGCGCTCGGGGCTCGGCTTGCTCGAAAGAGAGGAGGGCGGTGGAGCTACCTGACACAGTGGCGCAGCGCGAGGACGACGGAGAGCGCGGCTACCTCGATGGTATGGCGGCAGGGGCGTCGGCCATGGCGGGAGAGGGCGAGGGAGAGAGGCAGGGGAAGAATGGGTGTCTCCGGGCGGTCGAGGCGTCGATGTGGGGCTCGCCCAGGTGTCCACAGGCGCGAGTGGCAAGTAGGTGGTGCGGTGGAGAGCTCTCGCACGCCGGCGTCACCTCCTTCCTGCCTGCCTGGCAAGAGGAAGCAGCTGGCTGGCACGGGCCAGCACAGTGCTGGGCCGCCAGGTGGGCCGGTTGGTGGGTTGCGGCCAGGTAAGCGGTTTGTCTTTTATTTCTGTTTTCTGTTATTTCTGCAAGTTTGTGGCGTTTCTAAAAATACTTAGGCATCTCCAAAAATCACCAAACTGCACATGTCCACTGTCTGGAACATATCCAACATGGAACATTTCAGTATGGGATTATTTGGACATTTAAAATATTTACTAGTATTTAAATGCCCAAATGCAAGTTACATATGATTTAATTCAATGATATTGTGATGACCTAGAAAAATGTGAACCCATTTTGTCAGAGGTTCTAACCCAAGGCCAAAAGGGTGGACTTTTTAGAAGGGCATTTCAGGTTCATTGAAAATGATTTTAGTAAACCCTAGTTGTTTTCAGGGGGGTGCTGGGGTTTCTGTCATCCCCATTTCAAATTCCTAAGAAAATAAACATGATGCAACACTCTAATGCATGAACTAGCTAGGATGTGACAACTCACCCCCACTCAAAAGAATCTTGTCCCGAGATTTAGGATCCGTTGTGAAGAAGGTGGGGTACTCAAGTCGAAGACGATCCTCCCTTTCCCAAGTGGCTTCTTTCTCAGAATGGTGTGACCATTGAACCTTGAGAAACTTGATATTATGGCATCGAGTGGTACACTCGGCTTGATCAAGGATACGAACGGGATATTCCCGATATGTGAGATTATCTTGGAGATCAAGCGTTTCGTGCTCCACTCCACGGATAGGATCCGCGAAGCAACACCTGAGTTGAGAAACGTGGAAGACATCATGAACTCTGGAAAGATGCGGAGGTAGTTCCAATTGTAGGCAACTTCTCCTCCCTTGGCAAGAATGCGAAAGGGTCCAATGTAACAAGGAGCCAATTTTCCATTGATACCGAAACGATGGGTTCCCTTCAAAGGAGGAACCCGAAGGTAAGCGTTCTCGCCGACTTCATAAGTCATGAGCTTATGTTTGCGGTCATATTGGCTCTTTTGACGAGATTGGGCGGTTTTCAATTTCTCACGAATAATTCGAACCTGCTCTTGTGCTTCCTGAATCATATCCGGGCCAAAGAGTTGTATTTCCCCGGTTTCTGACCAGTTAAGAGGCATTCGACATTTTCGTCCATAGAGAACTTCGAAAGGAGCTTTGCCCAAGCTAGCCTGATAACTGTTGTTATAAGCGAACTCAGCGAATGGAAGGCATTTCTCCCAATCCATACCGAAAGAGATGACAGAATCTCATAGCATATCCTCGAGAATTTGATTGACTCGTTCTACTTGACCACTTGATTTGGGGTGGAAGGCGGTGCTAAAGGAGAGACGAGTTCCCATAGCATTTTGGAAAATTTCCCAAAATCGAGAGGTGAAGAGACTTCCACAGTTTGAGTTAATATCCAATGGAACACCATGAAGAGACACTATTCGAGAGATGTACAGGTCAGCTAGCTGGCTAGCGGTTATACTCTCACGAACAGGTAGGAAGTGGGCTACTTTGGAAAGACGATCGACAACGATGAAGATAGCATTATTCCCTCTCTTGGTCCTGGGAAACCCGATAATGAAATCCATACTGATTTTATCCCATTTCCATTTAGGGATAGCCAAAGGTTGAAGGGTGCCAGCAGGCCATTGATGCTCTGCTTTAACACGACGATAGACGTCGCAACTAGCAATTTATTGAGCAATTTCTCTCTTCATCCTAGTCCACCAAAACCTATGTCGTAGGTCTTGATACATTTTAGTACTACCAGGATGAATGGTGAGAGGGGATGCATGAGCTTCCTTAAGGATCGGCTGCCTTAGGTTTCGTGCCTTGGGAACCACTAAGTGGTTTCCAAAGAATACGACACCTTGATCATCAATGGAGAAAAAATTCGCGACTCCTTTCTTAATGTTTCTATTAATACGGAAGATTCCCTGATCTACCTTTTGTGCTTTGATGATCTGATCTGTAAGGGTAGGTTTTGCCACCAGGGTGGATAGTAATCCTCGAGGAACGATGTGAAGGTTAAGCTTCCGAAATTCCTAATGGAGAAGTGGTTGACCTTGTTGTAACATCCGATTGTTACAATAGGATTTATGACTTAGTGCATCAGCCATAACATTGGCTTTTCCCGGGGTGTAAGTTATCCCGAAGTCGTAATCTGAGATCAACTCGACCCAACGTCTTTGCCTGAGATTAAAATCCGGTTGGCTGAAGATATATTTCAGACTTTGGTGATCGGTGAAGATCTCGCAACAATAACCAAGAAGGTAATGTCGCCAAGTTTTAAGTCCATGGACTATAGCTGCAAGCTCTAGATCATGTGTGGGATAGTTTTCCTCGTGTGGGTGTAATTGCCGTCAAGCATAGGCAATTACCTGACGATGTTGCATGAGTATGCAACCTAGTCCTTGTCGCGAGGCGTCACAATAGATAATAAAGTCCTTGGAGAAATCTGGTGGTACCAGTACGGGAGCAGATATTAGGCATCTTTTCAGTTCATGAAAGCTGAACTCGCATTGTGGGGTCCACTCGAACTTTTTATCTTTCTTGAGGAGTTCAGTTAGAGGTTTAGAAACCTTGGAGAAATTCTCGACGAAGCGGCGACAGTAGCTCGCTAAGCCAAGGAAGCTCCGAACTTGCTTGACCATTTCAGGTGGAGTCCAATCAAGGACAGCTTGAACTCGCTCGGGATTGACAGCAATACCCTTACCAGAAATTACATGGCCTAGGTAGGTCACTTCTGCAAACCAAAATTCACATTTGGATAATTTGGCATAAAGGCAATGCTCTCGAAGTTTTGTCAATACCATCCTTTGTTCGGCATGTTCTTCCTCATTCTTGGAGTAGATGAGTATGTCGTCAAGGTATACCACGATGAATTTATCCAAATACTCCATGAAGATCGAGTTCATTAACCGAGAGAAGGTGGCTGGGGCATTGGTTAAACCGAAGGACATGACGGTGTACTTGTAACGCCCTCGATGCGGCTATATCTCCCACGTGTCGAAGCACGACTTAGAGGCACAACCGCATTGAAAGCAATGTCGCAAGTGAGGTAATCTTCATACAACCCATGTAATACATAAGGGAAAGAGATACATAGATGGCTTACAATCGCCACTTCACACAATTACATGAATAAAGCATTACATCATCCAGATACAATCAAGGTCCGACTACTGAACCAAAATAAAAGAAGAACCCCAAATGCGACAAAGGTCCCCGATCGACCCCAACTGGGCTCCACCACTGATCAACTAGAACGAAACCACACAAAGACAAGATCTTCATCGAGCACCTCCTGAGCTTGGTTGCGTCATCTGCACGGTCTCATCGGCACCTGCAAGCTGGTTTTGGAAGTATCTGTGAGCCACGGGGACTCAGCAATCTCGCACCCTCGCGATCAAGACTATTTAAGCTTATGGGTAAGGTAAAAGTATGAGGTGGAGCTGTAGCAAGCGACTAGCATATATGGTGTCTAACATACACAAATGAGAGCGAGAAGAGAAGGCAAAGCACGTTCGAGAAAGTATGATCAAGCAGTGATCCTAAAACAACCTACGTCAAGCATAACTCCAACACCGTGTTCACTTCCCGGACTCCGCCGGAAAGAGACCATCACGGTTACACACGCGGTTGATGCATTTTTAATTAAGGTCAACTTCAGGTTTTCTACAACCGGACATTAACAAATCCCCATCTGCCCATAACCGCGGGCACGGCTTTCGAAAGTTCAAATCCCTATAGGCGTGTCCCAACTTAGCCCATCACAAGCTCTCACGGTCAACGAAGGAATAGACCTCCTCCCGAGACATTCTGATCAGACTCGGTATCCCGGTACAACAAGACATTTCGACAGGGTAAAACTAAACCAGCAACACCGCCCGAATGTGCCGACAAATCCCGATAGGAGCTGCACATATCTCTTTCTCAGGGCACACTCAGATTGTCCTAGGTACGGGTAGGCCAGCCCAGATTTGCCCCTGGTGGTCACCGGCCCGGGGGGGGGGGGGTAAAATAATGATGAACCTTGAGTCCACGAAACCCAAGGGAAAAAAAGGCTAGGTGGCGAATGGTAAAACCAATGTTGGGCATTGCTGGAAAAGCTTTACTTAAGGCGAACTGTCAAGGGGTTCCCATTATAGCCCATCCGCGTAAGGAACGCAAAATCCGGGAACATAACACCGATATAACGGAAACTAGGGCGGCAAGAGTGGAACAAAACACCAGGCATAAGGCCGAGCCTTCCACCCTTTACCAAGTATATAGATGCATTAATTAAATAAGATATATAGTGATATCCCAACAAGTAAACATGTTCCAACAAGGAACAACATCTCCATGTTCCAACAAGGAACAAACTTCAATCTTCACCTGCAACTAACAACGCTATAAGAGGGGCTGAGCAAAGCGGTAACATAGCCAATCAACGGTTTGCTAGGACATGGTGGGTTAGAGGCTTGGTTCAACAATATGGGAGGCATGATAAGCAAGTGGTAGGTATCGCAGCATAGGCATAGCAAAAGAGCAAGCAACCAAGCAAGCAAAGATAGTAGTGATTTCAAGGGTATGATCATCTTGCCTGAAATCTTGCAAGGAAGAAGAACGAGTCCATGAAGAAGACAAACGGACGTAGTCGAACGGTTCCTCACGAACGCGACGTTATCAGAACCAACCCGAAGAAACAACACCGGAAAAGAGCAAACAACCTATTAAGCAACCACCACATAATCATGGCATGATGCGCAAAGAAGTATGATGCATGTCTGGTTTAAAGAGGCATGGCATGGCAAAGAGCACAAACAATCCTACAAATTAAGTGGAGCTCAATATGCAACGGGTTGTATATTGACGGAACACCACATCAATTATTTAGTTCTCTCTCGTTTATGTACCCAACAATATTAAATGTTGTTAAGCATGTCAAGAGGTGAAACATAAAGGGATTGTCTATCTAAACAATTTAAATGGGGCCGGATATAGCAAACAACAAATCCGGTAAATCCCCATATGCATTAGTAAATCAATGCAAACAACAACTTAAATATTTTTAATTGTTGTTATCATGATGCAGATGACATGAACAAGTTTATGCAATTTTTATTAAAACTTGACAAGAGCATTATTATGAAGCATTTGACATTGTGGTGGAAAGGAAAAGGGTGCCACGACGATGAATCCGAAAATGATGCGACAACAACATATCGGTTCTCCGGTAGCCCACGGGGATAACGGTGCAAAAGGAAGTGACGGGAGCGTGTCATGCAAGGATGGTGGGGTGCTCCCGATTACGGGGTTCCCACATGTCGGTGGCAAGGCAAAAGAGGGGCAACGTGCATCGAACAACTCCTACACGGAGCAAACACGAGCATTTCATACATCACATGCAAGCGTTCTCGGACGGTCGTCTCGTGGTTATACCTTCGAAGCGTGCAAAAGGGACGGTTCTCGTTCGGTGCAAAGTAGAGGAAGTAGACGTTCTCGGGACGTTCGTAGTGGAAGTAGTCGTTCTCTCATGCTCTAGGGTCGACGGTAGAGGTACTTGCGATCTCGGCGACGGTAGTGGTACATGTTGTAGTGGAACTTGGGCGTAGTGGTACACGGCGATGGTAGTGGCACACGTTTTCGTAGACCTCTGGGGTCGTCGGTGGAGGTACCTGTCGCATCGCTGAGCGGACTTGGCGTCTTCACGCGTAGGGATACTTGGCGTTTCTGGTTCGGTGGCCGTTTTTGGCATCGGACGTCGAGGTACTTGGCGGATCCGTGGAGCTCGCGGTCTGTCGTGGTACTTGACGGTGTCGCACGGGGCAGCAACATGGCAGTCTTGGTGGCCAACAAAGGGGTCACGGTGACCACGATGATGAACAGGGGCACGACACCACGGCGGGGAGGCGGCGTGCCCATTTCGTCTGTCACGGGAAACCACGCAGCAGCAGACACAACGGCTCTGGCGTGGGGCTACCCGGTTCTCGCCGGAGCCATGGCCAGAGACGGGTGGCGTGGCTTCCTGAGGAGCCTAGGGCGATCATGCAGGAGAGGGAGGCAAAGGCGGGAGGAGGCACTGAGGCGGGCGTGTGAGGGGGCGGCCACGGCGGCGCTGGTCGCCGGCATCAGGCCGCGTGGCCCGCGGGCAAGCAGTGAGGCGAGGAAGGCAGCAAAAGGCGCGGGGAAGGCAAGAAACGGAGGAAGGGGGCCGCACGAAGGGCGTCGTGCTCGCCGGCGTAGGGCGGCGGCCTACTAGAGAGGAAGCAGGAGCAGAGGGCGGCAGAGCAGCGAGGCGAGAGGGAGAGGTCGAGCGTGAGATGGGGTCGGGCAGAGGCATCGAGCGCGGGCGCTCCTTCCTAGCGGCGCGAGCAGCGGGACAAGAGGAGAGACGAGGGGGAATCGGGAAGGACGAGGGGTGGCGGCGCTGGTGTTGGGGTCGAGGGAAAGGGAGATCGGGCTAGGGTTAGGTAGTGAGGGTGCCGGTTGGGCCTATGGTGGGCCGAGGGGAGCAGGGTGGCCTGACTGGCCAGCCCAGAGGAGAGGGAGGCTGCTGGGCTCTCCACTCCCTCTCTCATCTATTATTTCTTTAACAGAAAACAAGAGAAGAAAAATAAATGAAGAGGGATTTTAGGGAGCAAAGTTGGACTCGCGAATAAATTTCCCGGACTCACAAAAATATGTTAGGTCCGAGAAAATTAGGAAAGACCAAGATTGAAAGAATAAATTCAAATTTCTTTGAATTTAATTCAAAAGGTTTGAACTAGGGTAGGTTCTAGGAGTTTCCAAAAATGTTGAGAATTTTGGTAGAGTTCTGGAAAATGATGAAAGAATAAATGGCAAGGTTCGAGGTCAAGCAGCGAGATAACAAAGGCATGGGGAAATTTGCAAGTGTGTTTTAGGTGATTCCAAAAGAATGGATAATTTTTATAATAGCTCCACTAATATCAGGAGGATATGTTATAAAGAGAACTCACCCTGTGAATTCCCTCAATTTAAATGGACCGAACATCCATACGATTTATTTAGTTGAGTTGCAACAATTAATGATATGATGGCATGATGACATGATGCAATGCACATGATGCAGAGATGAATGCAACCGACGAAACAAATCAACAACGAATCTCGGAAACCCTGGAAGGCATCTGAAGCTCCGGTCTTGGGGCGTTACAACACTCCACCACTATGAGAGGATCTCGTCCCGAGATCTAGAATGGCACCGGAGGGAAAACGGAAGAAGAAAGAGGTAGAACTAAGTTGCTTCTTTGACAAAAGAGTGAAACCGACGAACCTTGAGAGGTTGAAAAAATTTAAATAAAGAAAAAAGAAAAAAAATACAATGAAGATGATGAGATTGCAAGAACTCCGTAAGATAAGAAGAACATGGGATGCAATGAGAACCATGAGGTTATGTGACAAGATAGATATTGACACCACTCCGGTTAAAACAAGATAGAGAAGGAATAAGAATGATATAATTTGGACAGCACTCCGGTAGAAAAGAGAAGGAAAAACTTGATAAGATGGAAAGAACTTGAAGAGATGACATAACACTCCGGTTAAATAGATAAGCACGAAAAGAACATGATCTTTGATGAAACAAGATGATGGTTGAAGAAAGCAACATCACAACGCCTCCGGAACAAAAGTAAGAATGAAATGGAATGAACGAAGGGAAACACGATCTTGAGGGAGCACACTTACAACAAATGCTAGAACGGAGTTGTTAGAAAACCAACAACGAAAAGAATAAGCTTGATAAGGTCTTATGGAGTACATCTCAAATTATGAGGTGACAACCTGCCACTCACGGGAAAAGAATTGGATTGATAAGAACAAGGAGACGAGAAACTATTTCACCGGGAGGATAAATGAAAATCTTGGATCATATAATATCACCATTAATAGCATTACTTCTTAGGGAAAGCTTTAGGTGAAATATAACCCAAGATAATTCCAATGACGAGATTGATGGATTTAAAATATCTCATTCATGACAACATGTGAATCATGAAGCATGAATTCCAAATTATCAAGAATGACATAATACCACCTCCAATGATACGGAAGAAAGATTGAACTCCGGATTGCAAGATGAGAATGTTTGAGCTCCTTAGAAATGAATGTTGATGAACACTTCGAGAAGGAATTTAAAGCCTTGATGAACCACCATGTAGAACCTTCATGAAGAACTCCGGTAATAAAAGAATGATCCAAAATAATTGAATGATGAAAAGAATAAGATTTAAGCCTCGCAATGATTTAGATAGAGAACTCCGTGATAATATAATTGAAAGAGGTTGGAACTCCGGAAAAACAGGAATTGAACAAACTCGATGAAACAAGAATAAGAATTACATTATGCTTATCCTTCACCAATTAAATTGATGACAATCAATGGATTCGACATATTACTTATTCTTGTAGAAAAGATTAAGATAGATATTGCGCAAACTTGAAGAGGTCTTTAATGATCCACCGGTAGGATTGGAAAGAACGAATGAATTGATATGATAAACAAAGGAAGAGAAATGTTGAATGAACCACCGTAAGAATTGAAAATGAACGAAGAGAAGATAAAGAAACACCGGGAAGAATTGAATGAAAGGAGATACTTGAGACAATCTAGATACATGAGAACGAGGGGATCACGAACTGATTAGAGATCACTTGAACAATGCACCGGTAAGATTTGGAGAACAATGGCCTTCGGAGTAAAGAAATGGAAACAACTCATGAAATGCTCCGGATAGGTGAAAAGAATACTCATAGTCTAAACAATTATGAGAGGATGGCAACAAGCTAGCACCATGAATCTTTGAGAGACCAGATAAGATATAGAGGGAAAACTCTTCTTCGGTCTTCAAAATCTGAGAATGCCTTCGAGAAACACCACCATGAATTGTTGAGGCACTCCAGAATGAAAAATTAGAAAGGTTGAACCAACAATGAAAAGAATTTGAAAGATCTTGTAGAAAGACATTTGACTAATGACAATTCATTCTTACGTCAAACTTCGAAAAGAATTTGATGGTAGCTCCGGGAAAATAAGAAGAGTCAGGTAAGATCCTGGAAAAAGACCTGTGGGTTAGGGCCCACTCAAAAGAAACACCATAGAACGATTTAAAAGAGAGATTGCACCGGTTAAATAAAATGGCTTGAAAGAGATAACAACCTCAAAATATCTTGGACGGAATGATAATGGAGACACAAATCCTCTTAGATATTATCAGCACTCCGGAACAAATGAATAGCGAGAAATGACTAAATGTGAGGTGCACCGGCATGAGAAGGCATTTGAAATACGGAAAAGAATATGATCAACACTAAAAGCTTGAATTAACTCCACCGTAAAAGGAAAGAATGGAGAATGATGAACTTGAAGCTCCATTAGGATCTTCATGAAAATCACCGGGTAAGAACATTGACGGGAACGAATGGGGAGTCTTCATATCAATAAGATGATACTTGATTAAGAAATCTGAGTCCTTGACGAAACAAGGGTGGGAGGGCGGGACAACAAAGACAACTTGGGATGGATGAAACAAACACCGTTGAGAAAGCTGAGATTGAATCTTGCGGATATTGAAAATGAACGGATCCGCTTGAAAAGAAATACACTGGTTGAAAAGGGTTGACATGACACTCTCGATTATCAAGAAGGATTGGTATCCACATCGGAGTATGAGAACACCATTTGGGGAAGGTATGGAATCAACACTTGACATTGAAGCAACTCGAATACCACAACTCAAAACAAAAACAAAGGATTGGCTTGCAAAATAAGCCGGAACAAACATATGATAGAGATTTCGTCTGAAGTTTTCGTGGTGGGTCCTACACGGGCTCGATCGTACAACACCATCATGTACAAGGCAGTGCACATGACATACGAAGCGTCCCCGAGTCGGCATAGCCAAGGACTCTTTAAGACGCAACGAGACCACTGTAAAACCGACCGTGAGTAGGCGGACCACTAGACGTCGAACCCCAATTTCAAATCATACATCTGTCGGAAAGATATCCTAAGAGCTACTTGATTTCCGACCTATAAACTCCCGAAATTTTCCGGTTATGCAATCAGGTGTTGGGGATATAGGGGAAGCATAATATCTCACCCAAAACTAGCAAATCCTACATCCAGCTGTATCCATCCTTCAACACATAACCAAGAAACCTTCGGAAATCGTCTACCTCAACCTTCGAAAAGCATCTGTTATTCAAGTTATGGCAATACTCCCGAACTCCCGCCCCAGTACTGGGTGGCGTCGAGGTTATCTCACCAACGAACTGCATAAAAGAGATTTTCGATGTCGGCGTACTAATCTCAGGTATTCCAGAATTGCAACGATAAAATTATGACGACAACACCTTAGATCTCAACTCCCCGGGACACTTCCACAAAACCCCTGACAGGAGGCACCAAGACAATGTTCTCATCATAAAACCACCGAAACAATTCCAAGATACCCGCGTGATCCTAAAATTTTTTTTAGTGAAATTTGAGAAGAGAAGAGTCAAAACTCTACGTCAGGATGCCTTACCAGAGCGATGAGGAGACTGGGGAGTAAAAAGAATTCCTAACTCTCCGATATATATAATCCTAAATGACTGAAAACATTTTTCTAGACTCAACTCGTCCGCTAATTCGATCAAGCAGTGGGGGCTCCTAAGGTCGGGGAAGGCTCTGATACCAAATTGTAACGACCTCGATGCGGCTATATCTCCCACGTGTCAAAGCACGACTTAGAGGCACAACCGCATTGAAAGCAATGTCGCAAGTGAGGTAATCTTCATACAACCCATGCAATACATAAGGGAAAGAGATACATAGATGGCTTACAATCGCCACTTCACACAATTACATGAATAAAGCATTACATCATCCAGATACAATCAAGGTCCGACTACGGAAACAAAATAAAAGAAGAACCCCAAATGCGACAAAGGTCCCCGATCGACCCCAGCTGGGCTCCACTACTGATCAGCTAGAACGAAACCACACAAAGACAAGATCTTCATCGAGCTCCTCCTGAGCTTGGTTGCGTCATCTACACGGTCTCATCGGCACCTGCAAGCTGGTTTTGGAAGTATCTGTGAGCCACGGGGACTCAGCAATCTCGCACCCTCGCGATCAAGACTACTTAAGCTTATGGGTAAGGTAAAAGTATGAGGTGGAGCTGCAGCAAGCGACTAGCATATATGGTGGCTAACATACACAAATCAGAGCGAGAAGAGAAGGCAAAGCACGTTCGAGAAAGTATGATCAAGAAGTTATCCTAAAACAACCTACGTCAAGCATAACTCCAACACCATGTTCACTTCCCGTACTCCGCCGAAAAGAGACCATCACGGTTACACACGCGGTTGATGCATTTTTAATTAAGGTCAACTTCAGGTTTTCTACAACCGGACATTAACAAATTCCCATTTGCCCATAACCGCGGGCACGGCTTTCGAAAGTTCAAATCCCTAAAGGGTGTCCCAACTTAGCCCATCACAAGCTCTCACGGTCAACGAAGGAATAGACTGTCACGACCGGTTTTCCAATAAAAATATTTATTGAAAAGCCAATCTTTTAAGTCCAGTATGAGAGAAATCCTCCACACTGGCAGACAAATTCTTGATACAATAAGCCAGTAGCATAAAATATATTACAGGGTCGAACTACGGTTGCTCAACCAAATTATTACAAGTACGCCAATAATCATACATAATGGCGGACAGAACACAGTGGTGTGGAGACATACTACTGACTCAAGGATAGGCTGGTGGTGGAAAAACACAGCGGGGAGAGAAAGACAAGACTTTACGTCTGTCATCTCATCGAACGTCGATGAGAGGCTCGATGAATTTATTTGGTAGCGGAAGCGGATATAAAACAGTGGCCAAATCCAGGGTCGCACAAGACTGACTGGGACTCCTCTAAGTGTCGGGCTCGCTATCGAACTCTTCATCCATGAGATCGCCTTCGTCAGCATCTAGCCAAATCAACAAGCCAGTGAGTACTTTGAAAGTACTCGCAAGACAGTTCGGACGTAAGATATAACAAATGCATGCATGGATGCAACAAGATTAATTCCTTAATGCACAATAAACAAAACTGGCATAACGGGTAAGTAAAAAGGAAAAAAACGGCGGTAGTCCGCCTGAAATTCCACAGAACATAAATAAGGACTGATCGGGTGTCTGAAGCGACGCCTCGAAAGGTGAACAAATAAAAATAAGGAAAATGATGCCACAGTCGGGCATCTCAGCGACACCACATAAAGGGCTTTAAAAGAAATGCCACAGTCGGACGTCTGAGCGACATCACATAAAGGGCTTTAAAAGAAATGCCACAGTCGGACGTCTGAGCGACATCACAAAAAGGGCTTTAAAAGAAATGCCACAGTCGGACGTCTGAGCGACATCACATAAAGGGATTTAAAAGAAATGCCACAGTCAGACGTTTGAGCGACATCACAAAAAGGGCTTTAAAAGAAATGCCACAGTCGGACGTCTGAGCGACATCGCAGAAAGGGCTTTAAAAAGAAATGCCACAGTCGGACGTCTGAGCGACATCGCAGAAAGGGCTTTAATTCACAAGTAAATAATACTCATAATAAACATTCAATTCATGAAAACAAACGGGTTAGTCCATCCACAGGAGTGATCATTTAACCGGACTTAGCACTCATGCGATTCACCGGAGTCTCTGTCATCAAAGCTGACAATTGATTAGGATAAGAAGGAACGAAACTTGACATGGAAGAGATGATTTGGAGGAATATATGACTATGCAGAGTTTGTACAAAAATTTTCCCACAGTCAACGGATTTCCGTAGTCTTGAAGGACTAGTTCCGTTTACGGTATTTCAGAAGAAAACACAGCTAACCGGTACACACCCATCCTACCTCTCGATGCTAGGAATCACCCTAGTCATCGTCCAAGAAAAACTTTTGAGACGGGGAGATCACAATCTCGAATAGCATGGGATCAAATTTATATACGCGCGCTCTAAGGGGTGCCCCCCTCTCGGTCCCAACCGGAAACACCCATGCCCCCTGACCGGATGACTGGCTTTAATCCAGGGCCATGGAACCATCATCACGGCCTCTCCTCTTTGGTGTGTACCATGAAAGCGGTTTGGAACTTACTAAACCATATTCCTTGCGGAAAACATGTGGTAGTACAAGGAAGGAAATGATAGGTACTGGACCGATATGGTTTGACACTGAAGTCACATAGTCTGGCGTAAGACTGGCATGCTACAACACTGCCGTCGTACCCATCCTCATGCCAACGCATGGCCATTCATATTCACATTCATCCACGTATGGATCATCGAACTCACTTACCTCATTATCACATAAAATAACGTTCATCGGTATACTCACCGGCATGCCATGAAACTAACTAAATGCAAAACATGCCAAGACACTCATCATATCAAAAGTTCAAACATGCTTTCCTGGTTCAGAGTAGTCGGAGCCTAGCTCGGTGAAGTTCACGGCTCCGTCACCTCCTTCGGTATCTACGTTTAAAGAAGATATATGCGCTAATGTAAATACCAAGGAGAGCACAGAAGGTAAACCAAATATTTTTCAAATAAATCTGATAAAAAACTAGACAAAATTTTAAAGAGAACAGAAAACGAATCAATCAAAAATACTTTTCTGATTAAAAGTTATAAGGGTTTTTGTCCAGGGACTTATCTGTAATGAAACAGAAGATTTCCAGGGGCTAGTTTATAAAAGCAGAAAACGCTTCGGTAGCGATTACGCCAGCCCGAAGAGAAAACATATTTGGCAGAGAGCGTTTTCAGATAACGCTTCGTTTAGAAAGGACAGAGAGGCTGACAGCGGGTCCCACTTGTCATGTTTAAATTTCAAATGGGAGGGACGAGGCTCGTCGGCGCCCGAGAGCTGCTGTGGTCGCCGGCGGCGATCCACGGCAAGGCATGGGGATCAGAGTTTACCAATGTGCTCACCGTGTCCTTCCGCAACGGTGGGTGGTGGTGTTGGTCGCCAGTGAGCAGCACGTCGACGGCGGTCTCAACTCCGGCGGACGGTGGTTCGGGCGTGGATGGAGCTCGTCGGAGAGGGCTGCAAAGATTAAATTGAGGTGGGGGTTAGACTACTGGGTGCAAGAGAGGGCTACGGACGAGGTTTGGGCGCCGGAGGTGGCCTCACCGAAGTGAATCGAGCTGGAGGCCGAGGCGGGGCGAGGTGGCCGGAGCCGGGGAAGGAGACCTCCTCGAGGTCCTCCCAGTGGCCTGGCGGGGTGTTGGTGAGTAGTGGAGGTGCTGCGTGCACGAGAGTGAGCTCGGGACCCCTTTATATAGGCGGTCCGAGGCGGTTGCCGTGAACGGAGATTTCCGGCGAGCGATTACGGTGGTGCAGTCCTCGGTCGGGGTGGTTAGGGGGTCGAGCATTATCACGGAGGTTCAACGGGTCCATTTTTGTGCTAAGCTGGCTGGGGTTTGGGCGTTTGGGTCGAGCTCGACGGAACGGGGTGGCGCGGGCCCGTCGGCGGCAGAGAGCGCTCTCCGTGCGTGCTGCGCCACGGCGACGGTGCCGCATGCGTGCGCTGGCACGGAGAAGGCCACGCGGAGCCACCAGAAGATTTGGGCGGTGCCGAACGGCGTTGCGCCGCCGTTCTCCTCCCTGTCGGCCGTTACGGGGAGCCGGCCACCGCAAGACACGCTGGAGCAGGCGGGCCAGGGCGCCACCGACGCCAGGGTCGCGCCAAGTGCGCGTGTGAAGCTTCGGACAAGGAAACGAGGCCGTGAGCAACGTGCCAAGTGCACTGTGGCCGCGTGACTGAAACTGTCGAAACTGAAGATGACACTGAAACTGAATTTCTGAACATTGAACAGTAACAGTGCCCACAAGGTGTTCGACCGAATGAAATTGGCCTCTGGTGATTTTTCCTTGAGCTGATTTTTGGTGGGGTGGCTTCTCCTTGCTCAAATAGGCTGCCTGAATTTTGGTGGAATTTTTGGAGGAGTGTAGATATGAATTTCACCAAATTTGGCAAATCTGGTCCAAACTTGCAGAGACTGAATTTTGAAAAATTTGAAAAGAGGAGGAGTGAATCAAGATGGTTCTGGATTGTGGGTTCAAAGGACAATCCAGGAGAATTGGTTTGAGGTCAAAACTCAAATGCAATAGGGCACTTGCTTTGAAAATCTCTCAGGCTCCAAATAATTTTCAGAATTGAATTGAGGGAAAAATAATTGGAATAAAAATCCAAAACCAGTTTGGATTAGTTGGGACAGAGAATTTAGGTTGATCAGCATGTCTTCTAAAACTTGGTTTACGCGTTCTGTTTGTCCATCAGTCTGAGGATGGTATGCGGTACTGAAGGCTAGTTGGGTTCCCAGAGCCTGTTGTAAATGCTCCCAAAATCTTGAGACGAACTGAGTGCCTCTGTCGGAAATTATAGTCTTCGGGACACCGTGCAGACAGACTATGCGGGAAAGATAAATTCTGGCAAGCCTCTGAGTGGTGTAGGTTGTCTTCACTGGAATAAAGTGTGCTACTTTGGTCAACCTGTCAGTGATGATCCATATGGCATCATTCCCGTGTCGTGACCGAGGTAATCCGACAATAAAATCCATCCCTATTTCATCCCATTTCCACTCAGGTATTTTGTTAGGTTGCAGTAGTCCGGCTGGTCTCTGATGTTCAGCTTTTATGCGTTGACACGAGTCGCAGCATGCAATGAAAGCGGCTATGTCCCTCTTCATACCGTGCCACCAAAATCTTTCCTGAATATCCTTATACATTTTGGTTCCTCCAGGGTGGATCGTATATGGAGTGGTGTGTGCTTCAGTTAAAACTTGCTGTTTAAGGTCTTCTATGTTTGGCACGCATAGCCTTTCTCCGTACCATAATATTCCTTCATTGTCTATGACGAATTCCGAGGCCTTGCCCATACTCAACTTCCTTTTAATTCCTTCAATGCTAGGGTGACCGGACTGAGCCTCTTTAATTTTCTCCACAAGGTGTGGTTGTATTTCCAAGTTTGATATGGTGCCTTCTGCTACCATTATCAAGTTGAGCTTGACAAATTCTTGATGGAATTCGGGCCTCAAGCTGTGCAGATAGTTCCCGTCGGAGCTGGGGTTCCGACTCAGGGCATCGGCGACTACGTTTGCTTTCCCTGGATGGTAATGGATACCAACATCATAATCCTTTACCAATTCTAACCAGCGGCGTTGCCGTAAATTTAGTTCTGGCTGCGTAAAAATGTATTTGAGGCTTTTGTGATCCGTATATATCTCACATCGATTCCCAAGTAGAAAATGCCTCCATTCCTTGAGTGCATGAATAACTGCTGCCATTTCTGAATTATGAGTGGGATAATTTTCCTCGTGTTTGCGAAGTTGCCTTGAAGCGTAGGCGACAACCTTGCCTTCTTGCATCAACACGCATCCGAGACCCTTTCTGGATGCGTCACAAAATACTTCAAAATTCTTGTGTATATCGGGTACAATTAATATTGGTGCTGTTGTTAACTTCCGCTTTAGCTCTTGGAAGCTTTTCTCGCAGGCTTCTGTCCATTCAAACTTCTTATCTTTCTTGAGTAACTGTGTCATAGGCTTGGATATGGTGGAAAATCCTTCAATAAATCTGCGGTAATACCCTGCCATTCCCAAGAAACTTCGTATGTCTGTTACGCTGGCTGGTGACTTCCAGTCGAGTACGGCCTTGACTTTCTTTGGGTTCACTGCTATACCGTCTTGAGTCAGCACGTGGCCTAGAAAACCTACTTGTCTTAGCCAAAATTCGCACTTGCTGAACTTGGCATACAATTGGTGTTTCCTTAGCTCTCCTAGTACAATCCTGAGATGTTCTGCGTGCTCTTCTGGTGTTTTGGAGTATACCATAATATCGTCGATGAATACTACGACAAATTTGTCCATAAACTTCATAAATACTTTGTTCATGAGGTGAACAAAATATGCCGGGGCGTTAGTTAATCCAAATGGCATCACTGTGAACTCGTACAGTCCATATCTGGAGGTGAAGGCTGTTTTGGGGATATCTTCCGTTCGTACCTTCAATTGATGGTATCCTAACCTTAAGTCAATCTTTGAGAATACCTTGGCCTGAGCAAGTTGATCAAACAAATCATTTATCCTTGGCATCGGGTATTTGTTTTTGACTGTGACCATGTTAAGTGCTCGATAGTCGATACACAATCTCAGCGTTCCATCCTTCTTCTTGGCAAATAAAATTGGTCATCCCCAAGGTGAGGAGCTGGCCCGAATGTACCCTTTATCCAGTAATTCCTTTATCTGCTTCTTCAATTCGATCAACTCGGATGGTGCCATTATGTATGGTTTCTTGTATATGGGGGTGGTTCCTGGTGCTAGCTCAATACGGAATTCTATTTCTCGATCTGGTGGCATGCCTGGCAGCTCTTCAGGGAATACATCTGGAAATTCACACACTACTGGAACCTTGTTTAGCTCAGAAACGTCCACCTTATTTAATCTCGGTTGCCGGGGTCTTTTTCCTTCCTTGGCTGATACTCTTATTGTCTTCCCTTGGTGGTGTGTGAGAATCACGGTCCTGTTGAAACAGTCTATAAAACCTTTATTGGTGGTTAGCCAATCCATCCCTAGGATGACATCCAGCCCTTTATTTTCCAATACAATAAGATTTGCGTAAAACTCCAATCCTTCAAACTCAATGACCACATTCTGACAGTAATTCTGAGAAACTTGCTGAATCTCGGGGGACTTGATTATTATGGATTTCTCCAAAGGAAGCATCGAAAAATTATTTTGCAAAGCAAAACTTTTCGAGATGAAAGAGTGAGAAGCTCCAGAATCAAACAAAACCATTGCAGGTATTGTGTTGACAGGAAACGTACCGAGTACGATATCCGAAGCATTTTGTGCCTCCTCTTTGGTTACGTGGTTCAGATGACCCTTCCTGTGGTTATTGTTGGGATTGAAATTGTTTCGTTTGGGCGTTGAATTATTGTTGTCGTTGTTCGGCTTTGGGGTTGAGTTCCTTGGCTTGGGGCACTGTTTGGCATAGTGCCCTTCTTCTCCACAAGCGTAACAAGTAACGCCGGGGCGATAGGTGAATTCCTTGTCCCTTGCATGAAAATTCTTGATTGGGCGTGAGACATTGGATGAGAATTTGGGTGTCCCACCCTTTTTAAAATCTATCTTGCTTCGGTGATTGCGAGTGTGGTTAGTCTGGTCCCTTTTTCGCTTGCGGATATCTTCCAGACCGCGTCTCTCATTTTCCAGAGTAATGGCCTTGTCCACCAGCGTTTTAAAATCAGGAAAAGTGTGCACGACCAGTTGGCATTTAAGTGCGGGCGCCAGACCATCAAGGAATTTCTCCATCTTCTTGATTTCAGTCATACGCTCCTCATTGGCGTAGCGGGATAATAGGGTAAATTGACTGTTGTAATCTGACACTGTCATGTTTCTTTGTTTGAGGTCATCAAATTCTCTCTTCTTGATTTTCATAATACTCTTAGGAATATGTGCACCACGGAAACCTTCCTTGAAATCATCCCAGGTTATGTCATTTTCGTTGGGATGCATGTGCAGAAAATTCTCCCACCACGATGCGGCTGCTCCTGTGAGATAGTGTGGAGCATATAGTACTTTCTCGAGATCTGAACACTTTGCAATAATTAATTTCCTCTCCATATCTCGAAGCCAGTCCTCGGCTTCAAGAGGCTTGTCAGTGTGAGAAAATGTTTGAGGACGTGTCTTCTGTAGCTCAGATAACTTGGAATGTTGCTGATACTGTCCATGGTGATTTCCCATGTTGATGACTTGGTTCATTATTTCACGATGTTGTTGCTGACTCTGTTCATAAAGGCGGCACATTTGTGAAAGTGCCGATTCATTTCCCGGTTGGCTTGACTGTCCCTGAGTGAACTCGTTGCTGGGTTGTGCATCATAATTTTCCTCTGATGGAATTGGCATGGAGCGAGTCCAAGGACGAGACATTTTTCACTCTGGGGATATATTTTGTAAAACCCATAAGAAAAGCGGAAAGAGTCGCAAAAACAAAACCATAAAATGCATAAAGCTGGCAAATAGAATTAAATAACTCAGCTTACTTAAGAAAAAAAACGACTTGCGCACGGAGAAGGACTGCTCATTACACATCTTACACGCGGGCGGTAATTATACAGTACATCACTCAGGATATGCGTACCTAATCCTGACATGTTATTAAGGCTAGTGCACTTCTCCAGATCCTACATGATGCGAAAACAGGCTACTTCTCCCAGCCTATGCACATATCTTACAAAGCGGTACAACACACGGCAGCTAAGCGTACTCAGGCAGAAATGTTGACGACCTCCCTTGCCCTGCCGAGGGCGAGGCGTAGCGAGGTTGGGGACTCAACCTCCTCCTCGCTAATGGGCTCCATACGTGTAGTGTTGCGCAGAGCGGGCGGAGCAGTCGCCAGGGGCGGAGCAACACGTACAGGAGTGGGCGCGAAGGTTGGTGTAGTACGCGCTGGAGTGGGTGCAATGACTTGGTTAAATTCTTCGGTAGAAGGCAGGCGACGAGTAGGCGTAAAAGATGCTGATGACGAGACAAAAGTCGGTGGCAGAGCGATGGGTAGGAGCTCCCTCCTGTTGGCAGCACAGCCATGGACTGAGTCCATGCGGGTAGCTACGAAGTCGTCCACCAGGTTGTCGAAGGCTGCCTCCAGGGCCCGGAGATACTCAATGAGCATCTCAAAAGCCTCGTCTCGTTCTCCTCTGGGGCAGGAATATGCGTAGTGACAGGTGTAAGGCACATGGCACGGAAGATAACGGTAACGATGAGTCTTCATCACGGGAAGGACATCCCTGAGACGAGCTATCGCCTCGCGGGCTGCCATCTGTATAGCATGCCTCTCCGTAGGCATGGCTCTTCCCACGAACCGGAAGCGGCGTAACTCACCACGCCCTCCCCTGAACTGCACCGCGGCCTGGTGCATGGTCAGACTGTCGTTGACTCGGTGCTGGTAGAGTGTGAAGACTGGGCGCACGGATGGCCCCATCGCGACCTGAACGATGGAAGAAAGAAGCTTGACGAACCCATCGGGTACGTTGGCGAAGGTCTGAGACTCGCAGCTGACGTCGGCCATCTACAAAAGTAGGCAAAATTCTGCAGGGTCAGATCATAAATTTATGCTGACTGACAGAAAATGACTACCATTGCAAAAGTATAAATTAGCTCTATCATGCTAATAACCAATTAGCGATCGCACCTAGCGGCTTCCTACAGTCAGCCTGGCTCTGATACCAAGCTTGTCACGACCGGTTTTCCAATAAAAATATTTATTGAAAAACCAATCTTTTAAGTCCAGTATGAGAGAAATCCTCCACACTGGCAGACAAATTCTTGATACAATAAGCCAGTAGCATAAAATATATTACAGGGTCGAACTACGGTTGCTCAACCAAACTATTACAAGTACGCCAATAATCATACATAATGGCGGACAGAACACAGTGGTGTGGAGACATACTACTGACTCAAGGATAGGCTAGTGGTGGAAAAACACAGCGGGGAGAGAAAGACAAGACTTTACGTCTGTCATCTCATCGAACGTCGAGGAGAGGCTCGATGAATTTATTTGGTAGCGGAAGCGGATATAAAACAGTGGCCAAATCCAGGGTCACACAAGACTGACTGGGACTCCTCTAAGTGTCGGGCTCGCTATCGAACTCTTCATCCATGAGATCGCCTTCGTCAGCATCTGGCCAAATCAACAAGCCAGTGAGTACTTTGAAAGTACTCGCAAGACAGTTCGGACGTAAGATATAACAAATGCATGCATGGATGCAACAAGATTAATTCCTTAATGCACAATAAACAAAACTGGCATAACGGGTAAGTAAAAAGGGAAAAAACGGCGGTAGTCCGCCTGATATTCCACAGAACATAAATAAGGACCGATCGGGTGTCTGAAGCGACGCCTCGAAAGGTGAACAAATAAAAATAAGGAAAATGATGCCACAGTCGGGCATCTCAGCGACACCACATAAAGGGCTTTAAAAGAAATGCCACAGTCGGACGTCTGAGCGACATCACATAAAGGGCTTTAAAAGAAATGCCACAGTTGGACGTCTGAGCGACATCACAAAAAGGGCTTTAAAAAAAATGCCACAGTCGGACGTCTGAGCGACATCACATAAAGGGCTTTAAAAGAAATGCCACAGTCGGACGTCTGAGCGACATCACAAAAAGGGCTTTAAAAGAAATGCCACAGTCGGACGTCTGAGCGACATCGCAGAAAGGGATTTAAAAAGAAATGCCACAGTCGGACGTCTGAGCGACATCGCAGAAAGGGCTTTAATTCACAAGTAAATAATACTCATAATAAACATTCAA
Source organism: Triticum aestivum (assembly GCF_018294505.1). NCBI lineage: Eukaryota > Viridiplantae > Streptophyta > Magnoliopsida > Poales > Poaceae > Triticum > Triticum aestivum. The sequence goes on along the minus strand of NC_057797.1, from coordinate 275,276,708 downwards.
TTCATGAAAACAAACGGGTTAGTCCATCCACAGGAGTGATCATTTAACCGGACTTAGCACTCATGCGATTCACCGGAGTCTCTGTCATCAAAGCTGACAATTGATTAGGATAAGAAGGAACGAAACTTGACATGGAAGAGATGATTTGGAGGAATATATGACTCTGCAGAGTTTGTACAAAAATTTTCCCACAGTCAACGGATTTCCGTAGTCTCGAAGGACTAGTTCCGTTTACGGTATTTCAGAAGAAAACACAGCTAACCGGTACACACCCATCCTACCTCTCGATGCTAGGAATCACCCTAGTCATCATCCAAGAAAAACTTTTGAGACGGGGAGATCACAATCTCGAATAGCATGGGATCAAATTTATATACGCGCGCTCTAAGGGGTGCCCCCCTCTCGGTCCCAACCGGAAACACCCATGACCCCTGACCGGATGACTAGCTTTAATCCAGGGCCATGGAACCATCATCACGGCCTCTCCTCTTTGGTGTGTACCATGAAAGCGGTTTGGAACTTACTAAACCATATTCCTTGCGGAAAACATGTGGTAGTACAAGGAAGGAAATGATAGGTACTGGACCGATATGGTTTGACACTGAAGTCACATAGTCTGGCGTAAGACTGGCATGCTACAACACTGCCGTCGTACCCATCCTCAAGCCAACGCATGGCCATTCATATTCACATTCATCCACGTATGGATCATCGAACTCACTTACCTCATTATCACATAAAATAACGTTCATCGGTATACTCACCGGCATGCCATGAAACTAACTAAATGCAAAACATGCCAAGACACTCATCATATCAAAAGTTCAAACATGCTTGCCTGGTTCAGAGTAGTCGGAGCCTAGCTCGGTGAAGTTCGCGGCTCCGTCACCTCCTTCGGTATCTACGTTTAAAGAAGATATATGCGCTAACGTAAATACCAAGGAGAGCACAGAAGGTAAACCAAATATTTTTCAAATAAATCTGATAAAAAACTGGACAAAATTTTAAATAGAACAGAAAAAGAATCAATCAAAAATACTTTTCTGATTAAAAGTTATAAGGGTTTTTGTCCAGGGACTTATCTGTAATGAAACAGAAGATTTCTAGGGGCTAGTTTATAAAAGCAGAAAATGCTTCGGTAGCGATTACGCCAGCCCGAAGAGAAAACGTATTTGGCAGAGAGCGTTTTCAGATAACGCTTCGTTTAGAAAGGACAGAGAGGCTGACAGCGGGTCCCACTTGTCATGTTTAAATTTCAAATGGGAGGGACGAGGCTCGTGGGCGCCCGAGAGCTGCTGTGGTCGCCGGCGGCGATCCACGGCAAGGCATGGGGATCAGAGTTTACCAATGTGCTCACCGTGTCCTTCCGCAATGGTGGGTGGTGGTGTTGGTCGCCGGTGAGCAGCACGTCGACGGTGGTCTCAACTTCGGCGGACGGTGGTTCGGGCGTGGATGGACCTCGTCGGAGAGGGCTGCAAAGATTAAATTGAGGTGGGGGTTAGACTACTGGGTGCAAGAGAGGGCTACGGACGAGGTTTGGGCGCCGGAGGTGGCCTCACCGAAGTGAATCGAGCTGGAGGCCGAGGCGGGGCGAGGTGGCCGGAGCCGGGGAAGGAGACCTCCTCGAGGTCCTCCCAGTGGCCTGGCGGGGTGTTGGTGAGTAGTGGAGGTGCTGCGTGCATGAGAGTGAGCTCGGGACCCCTTTATATAGGCGGTCTAAGGCGGTTGCCGTGAACGGAGATTTCCGGTGAGCGATTACGGTGGCGCAGTGCTCGGTCGGGGTGGTTAGGGGGTCGAGCGTTATCACGGAGGTTCAACGGGTCCATTTTTGTGCTAAGCTGGCCGGGGTTTGGGCGTTTGGGTCGAGCTCGACGGAACGGGGTGGCGCGGGCCCGTCGGCGGCAGAGAGCGCTCTTCGTGCGTGCTGCGCCACGGCGACGGTGCCGCATGCGTGCGCTGGCACGGAGAAGGCCACGCGGAGCCACCAGAAGATTTGGGCGGTGCCGAACGGCGTTGCACCGCCGTTCTCCTCCCTGTCGGCCGTTACGGGGAGCCGGCCGCCGCAAGACACGCTGGCGCAGGCGGGCGAGGGCGCCACCGACGCCAGGGTCGCGCCAAGTGAGCGTGTGAAGCTTCGGACAAGCAAACGAGGCCGCGAGCAACGTGCCAAGTGCAGTGTGGCCGCGTGACTGAAACTGTCGAAACTGAAGATGACACTGAAACTGAATTTCTGAACATTGAACAGTAACAGTTCCCACAAGGTGTTCGACCGAATGAAATTGGCCTGTGGTGATTTTTCCTTGAGCTGATTTTTGGTGGGGTGGCTTCTCCTTGCTCAAATAGGCTGCCTGAATTTTGGTGGAATTTTTGGAGGAGTGTAGATATGAATTTCACCAAATTTGGAAAATCTGGTCCAAACTTGCAGAGACTGAATTTTGAAAAATTTGAAAAGAGGAGGAGTGAATCAAGATGGTTCTGGGTTGTGGGTTCAAAGGACAATCCAGGAGAATTGGTTTGAGGTCAAAACTCAAATGCAATAGGGCACTTGCTTTGAAAATCTCTCAGGCTCCAAATAATTTTCAGAATTGAATTGAGGGAAAAATAATTGGAATAAAAATCCAAAACCAGTTTGGATTAGTTGGGACAGAGAATTTAGGTTGATCACAAGTTGTAGGGGAGGTTTTGGAGGGGTTTTACCACATGGGCAAGAATGCCAAGTCATGGTGGTTCCAAGATAAGAAAATCCCAAATTTCATGGAGTTTCTTTTTTTTAAAAGAAAAAGATTAAACTCCCAAAAATAATTTAGGGAGAGAACCAATAGAGAAGAAGTTTCAAAAGGTCAAACACCAAAGTTTGAAGCCAGAATAAAAACCTTGCCAAAGAAAAGAAAGTCTCTTAAGAGGAAGGTTTTCTGGAAAATTTTAAATGGCCTCTATTCAAAAACCACGAAGTTTTTGCTGAAAACCAAAGTAAAAATTTTGGAGTGTCACATAGACCTCCTCCCGAGACATTCCGATCAGACTCGGTATCCCGGTACAACAAGACATTTCGACAGGGTAAAACTAAACCAGCAACACCGCCCGAATGTGCCGACAAATCCCGATAGGAGCTGCACATATCTCTTTCTTAGGGCACACTCGGATTGTCCTAGGTACGGGTACGCCAGCCCAGAGTTGCCCCTGGTGGTCACCGGCAGCTGACAGGTTGGACCAACACTCAAAGGAGCACTGGCCCGGGGGGGGAGGGGGGTAAAATAATGATGACCCTTGAGTCCGCGAAACCCAAGGGAAAAAAGGCTAGGTGGCGAATGGTAAAACCAATATTGGGCATTGCTGGAAAAGCTTTACTTAAGGCGAACTGTCAAGGGGTTCCCATTATAGCCCAACCGCGTAAGGAACGCAAAATCCAGGAACATAACACCGATATGACGGAAACTAGGGCGGCAAGAGTGGAACAAAACACCAGGCATAAGGCCGAGCCTTCCACCCTTTTCCGAGTATATATATGCATTAATTAAATAAGATATATAGTGATATCCCAACAAGTAAACATGTTCCAACAAGGAACAACATCTCCATGTTCCAACAAGGAACAAACTTCAATCTTCACCTACAACTAACAACGCTATAAGAGGGGCTGAGCAAAGCGGTAACATAGCCAATCAACGGTTTGCTAGGACATGGTGGGTTAGAGGCTTGGTTCAACAATATGGGAGGCATGATAAGCAAGTGGTAGGCATCGCATCATAGGCATAGCAAAAGAGCGAGCAACCAAGCAAGCAAAGATAGTAGTGATTTCAAGGGTATGATCATCTTGCCTGAAATCTCGCAAGGAAGAAGAACGAGTCCATGAAGAATACAAACGGACGTAGTCGAACGGTTCCTCACAAACGCGACATTATCGGAACCAACCCAAGAAGGAACACCGGAAAAGAGCAAACAACCTAGTAAACAACCACCACATAATCATGGCATGATGCGCAAACAAGTATGATGCATGTCTGGTTTAAAGAGGCATGGCATGGCAAAGAGCACAAACAATCCTACAAATTAAGTGGAGCTCAATATGCAACGGGTTGTATATTGACGGAACACCACATCAATTATTTAGTTCTCTCTCGTTTATGTACCCAACAATCTTAAATGTTGTTAAGCATGTCAAGAGGTGAAACATAAAGGGATTGTCTATCTAAACAATTTAAATGGGGCCGGATATAGCAAACAACAAATCTGGTAAATCCCCATATGCATTAGTAAATTAATGCAAACAACAATTTAAATATTTTTAATTGTTGTTATCATGATGCAGATGACATGAACAAGTTTATGCAATTTTTATTAAAATTGACAAGAGCATTATTATGAAGCATTTGACATCGTGGTGGAAAGGAAAAGGGTGCCACGACGATGAATCCGAAAATGATGCCACGACAACATATCGGTTCTCCGGTAGCCCACGGGGATAACGGTGCAAAAGGAAGTGACGGGAGCATGTCATGCAAGGATGGTGGGGTGCTCCCGATTACGGGGTTCCCACATGTCGGTGGCAAGGCAAAAGAGGGGCAACATGCACCGAACAACTCCTACACGGAGCAAACACGAGCATTTCATACATCACATGCAAGCGTTCTCGGACGGTCGTCTCGGGGTTATACCTTCGAAGCGTGCAAAAGGGACGGTTCTCGTTCGGTGCAAAGTATAGGAAGTAGACGTTCTCGGGACGTTCGTAGTGGAAGTAGTCGTTCTCTCATGCTCTAGGGTCGACGGTAGAGGTACTTGCGATCTCGGCAACGGTAGTGGTACATGTTGTAGTGGAACTTGGGCGTAGTGGTACACGGCGATGGTAGTGGCACACGTTTTCTTAGATGTCCGGGGTCATCGGTAGAGGTACCTGTCGCATCGCCGAGCGGACTTGGCGTCTTCACGCGTAGGGATACTTGGCGTTTCCGGTTTGGTGGACGTTTTCGGCATCGGACGTTGAGGTACTTGGCGGATCCGTGGAGCTCGCGGTCTGTCGTGGTACTTGACGGTCTCGCACGGGGCAGCAACATGGCAGTCTTGGCGGCCAACAAAGGGGTCGCGGTGACCACGATGATGAACAGGGGCGCGACACCATGGCGGGGAGGCGGCGTGCCCGTTTCGTCTGTCACGGGAAACCACGGCAGCAGCAGAAACGACGGCTCTGGCGTGGGGCTGCCCGGTTCTCGCCGGAGCCATGGCCAGAGACGGGTGGCGCGGCTTCCTGAGGAGCCTAGGGTGATCATGCAGGAGAGGGAGGCGAAGGCAGGAGGAGGCGCTGAGGCGGGCGTGTGAGGGGGCGGCCACGGCGGCGCCGGTCGCCGGCATCAGGCCGCGTGGCCCGCGGGCAAGCAGCGAGGCGAGGAAGGCAGCAAAAGGCACGGGGAAGGGCAGAAACGGAGGAAGGGGGCCACACGAAGGGCGTCGTGCTCGCCGGCGTAGGGCGGCGGCCTACTAGAGAGGAAGCAGGAGTAGAGGGGCGGCAGAGCAGCGAGGCGAGAGGGAGAGGTCGAGCGTGAGATGGGATCGGGCAGAGGCATCGAGCGCGGGCGCTCCTTCCTAGCGGCGCGAGCAGCGGGACAAGAGGAGAGACGAGGGGGAATCGGGAAGGATGAGGGGTGGCGGGACTGGTGTTGGTGTCGAGGGAAAGGGAGATCGGGCTAGGGTTAGGTAGTGAGGGTGCCGGTTGGGCCTATGGTGGGCCGAGGGGAGCAGGGTAGCCTGGCTGGCCGGCCCAGAGGAGAGGGAGGCTGCTGGGCTCTCCACTCCCTCTCTCATCTATTATTTCTTTAACAGAAAACAAGAGAAGAAAAAGAAATGAAGAGGGGTTTTAGGGAGCAAAGTTGGACTCGCGAATAAATTTCCCGGACTCACAAAAATATGTTAGGTCCGAGAAAATTAGGAAAGACCAAGATTGAAAGAATAAATTCAAATTTCTTTGAATTTAATTCAAAAGGTTTGAACTAGGGTAGGTTCTAGGAGTTTCCAAAAATGTTGAGAATTTTGGTAGAGTTCTGGAAAATGATGAAAGAATAAATGGCAAGGTTCGAGGTCAAGCAGCGAGATAACAAAGGCATGGGGAAATTTGCAAGTGTGTTTTAGGTGATTCCAAAAGAATGGATAATTTTTATAATAGCTCCACTAATATCGGGAGGATATGTTATAAAGAGAACTCACCCTGTGAATTCCCTCAATTTAAATGGACCGAACATCCATACGATTTATTTAGTTGAGTTGCAACAATTAATGATATGATGGCATGATGACATGATGCAGTGCACATGATGCCGAGATGAATGCAACCGACGAAACAAATCAACAACGAATCTCGGAAACCCTAGAAGGCATCTGAAGCTCCGGTCTTGGGGCGTTACAGTACTCGTATTGGCCATAACGAGTAACAAAGGCAATTTTGGGAATGTCCCCGTTTTTTATTTTGGTTTGATGGTAGCCCAACCTCAAATCCATTTTGGAGAAGACTGAGGATCCAGTGAGCTGATCATACAAATCGTTGATCCTGGGGAGCGGATACTTGTTCTTCATAGTGACCAAGTTGACAGGTCGGTAATCTACAACCATCCGATCCACTCCATCCTTCTTCTTGACGAAGAGGACGAGGCAAACCCAAGGAGAAGAACTAGGATGGATGAAACCCTTTTTCAAGGACTCATCCAGTTGGTTCTTAAGTTCAGCTAGTTCTAGGGGTGCCATCTTATAAGGTTTTCTAGAAATTGGAACGGTTCCTGGTACCAGGTCTATCACGAACTCAACATCCCTGTCAGGTGGAACACCTAGCAATTCTTATGGTAAGACATCTGGGAAGCCACGGACTACCGGGATATCTTCAAGGTCTGGAAGTGGGTTGGCATTTAGGGAGTAAAGCTGGCGCTTAGACACTCGGGTCAAAACATTGACTGTCTTGCCCGATGGATGGGTGAGTTGAATAGTTCTAGTAGAGCAATCAATCTTAGCATCGTGGGCTGACATCCAATCCATACCCAAGATGATGTTATATCCGAGGACTTGAGAGCTATTAAGGATGCATGGAAGACAAGTCTATCGACAAGAATTTCATTCCCATGGCTTACTCTAGAAGTTTGCCATCTAGAGCCAGGGGTTTGAATTTTCATGGAAGTGGGCATGTCACAGAATGTCGTGTTATGCAATCGAGCATAGCTCTCAGATATGAATGAATGAGATGCTCCAGTATCGAAAGGAACAGATGCCGGATGGTAATTAACAAGGAGCATACCGGGGACGACGTTAGGATCATCATGAGCCTCCTCAGCGGAGACATAGTTGACATGGCCACGTGAAGTGGTGGCTGGCTTGGCGTAGTATGTCTTTCCCGCTGGCTTACCACGGACAATGGACTTTCCAGACTGGTTGGGGTTGTTGTTCTGCGGACACTCTCAACTGTAGTGACCCGGCTCTCCACACTTGAAGCATGTCACAACATTGGGGCGTGGAGCAGCATTAGCAGCGTGGCCACCATAGGTCTTAAGCGGTGCGAACTACTGGTTGGGGCGAGGCGCTTCAAAGGATGGCCTCGGAGTGAACCTGGGTGGCAGAGCTATGTTTGAAATCCACACCCAGCGCTTCTGAGATCCAGAGCCGGATGAAGAACCAAAGTCACGGGAGTGCTTACGTGAAGCGTCATAGTCAGTTTGACCAGTCTCAGCACTGATGGCCTTATGGACCAGCTTCTGAAAGGAGGTGCACTCGTGCAGACGAAGATCATGGTGAAGCTCGGGGTTAAGTCCCTTGCGGAACCTTGCCTGCTTCTTGGTGTTGGTGGATACCTCTTCAGGAGCATAACGTGCCAGATTTCCAAACTCACGGTTGTATGAATCTACGGTCAATCTTCCTTGGGTGAAATTGCAGAATTCTTCCCTCTTACGATCCATGAGACCCCCCGGAATGTGATGCTCATGGAAAGCCTCACTGAATTCAGCCCAAGTAGTGATTTGGCCAGCCAGGCGCATAGCCTCAAAGTTTTCCCACCAAAGGCTAGCAGGGCCTTCGAGGTGATAGGCAGCATAGGTAAGCTTATCAGCTTCGGCTACGTTGTCAGAACATAGCTTATGGGTGATGCTACGAAGCCAATCATCTGCATCGAGAGGCTCAACGGAATGATTAAACTTCAGTGGGTACAACTTGACAAAGTCATTGATTGACACCATGTTGTTCCTCTGATGACGTGCAGTATTCTGCTCAATCCGCTCCAGCGAGCGGTTAGTCTCACGCTTGTTTCTTTCCGCCTCCAGCATAACTTAGGCCAGAGAAGGCGGTTGAGGCAGATTCTCATCCCTAGCTGCACTGGCTTCACCCTGCTCCGGGGCAGCAGGGTTGCTGCGGGTGTTGACCATCCTAGGAAAAACAAGACAACGGTTTAGACAAGGATGGCACAATCTTGGCAAGGAAGTGCGGAATGTAATGGATAACATGGAGTGCTGAGATGTTCATTTGCACGACATGGTAATATAGAAACTGTCATATATGTACCATCAGTCATACACACCGTACATAGTTTAGTACAATCCCAGGCTAGAGTACAACTACAATGAAAGACGTTACATAACATCGGAGGCATTCCAAGCTCCTATACATTATTTTTCTACACCTCCAGAACGTGATACACACCATGTCGTATCCCACGAGTCACGCAGGACTGTGGAGAATACAACTATTACAATACTAATGAAGCTACTACCAACTCGGACGTTTCTGTAGTAATCTTCATAGGGATCACCACCATGTCCTCGGAGCTAAACATGATCATCTGGAAACAGTTGGTCCTGTGGAGCTTGCGGTCCATAGGGACTTGGATGTGGCCTTGGGCCAACAAACAGTGGCAGACGGGGTCCACGGTGAGGGGTGATGCCTCCTACATCATGCCAGTCCATACAATCTGGCAGACCAGACCGCACGGGGTACTAGTACCTTATGTCCATATATCCAGCCTGCACGGCAGGTGCAAACCGAGTAAGACTGGCCCAGTGGTCAGAACGAGAGTTGAAGAGCTCCATTCGCAAGGCACGATTCTCACGGTCCTTGTCCTCAAGCATCTCAATGGTGGTGTCGAGTAATGGGTCCTCATGTGTAGAGTCACAGTACATAGCCTGATAGTACCCTTTGTGCCCCAGGGCGTGATGCTGGCATGTAGCGGAAATCAGTATTCCGAAGCAAGGCAATTCTGGCTCGTATGATAGTCATCATTGAATAAGCTGCGTCCTGTACGGACATCTAGATGGTAACCCCAAGTCCATAAGAGCAATGGAGGGGTTCAGTAGCTCCAGGATAAGAGGGGTATATCCTGACGGTACAAAGGTATTGGCTCTGATTGAAGTTTCGAAACTGCTCCTCGACGATATACTCAGGATACCATCGATAGCCTATCTCGACCATCACTCGGACCAGCGTGATCATGTGACCAGGTACATCAAGGCACCGAGTCAGGCGAACCACTTGATTCTGGGAACGGGTGGCCATCTGAAAGCACGAAATAATGCAAAGGCATTAGAATTTTCTAGGAGAAATCGGACAACATAACAGCTGTAAATGCTCAGAAAAAGATTCGAGACATTCACAACAGTTGGCAAAACCACTCAACAACATCATATCAAGGTTCTGGTTCAACTGACAATATACTGAAAGTAGTAGAAACTGAACTGAGGCTTGTAACCAACAATCCTATAAGTTACTACGGATTAGCAACACGTGAACCTGATAGAGAGAAGAGAGCCTAGTCCTTAACCCACATAGAATGAGAAGAGAATGACTCAGATCAGAGGGCATAAGGTAAAGGAGTAAAAAGAGCCTTACGTTCCCTCACACAATCAATTCCCTTACATATAACTAAAGCATTTCTAGACTCGACATCGACCAGTTTGGCTCAACGAAACTACAGGCAGTCCGGCTCTGATGCCAACGCTGTCAGGACCCCAATTCCAAGTCACACTAATCTAGCATGTAACACCTCATATCACTTTGCGGCCTAACGCACGGTATTCCCACGGGTGTCGCCTTACCATGGCCCAGGACCGTTTGCACCCTTTGGCTCACGTATATGATAGTGTCGCTAGCATCCATATGACAGAGAACCCGGGCCAACATGCCTAGCACGAAGAGCAAAGACATGTGTACGAACATAATGAGTAGAATTCAATTCTGAATATAAAGAAAAAGCGACAAAGATGACTTTGTTTTTCATCACCATGTGAGAATCAAGGCTTGAATCTTTCATCATTCATCTCCGATGACATACAATATACTGATACAGCTCCTTACATTAGTTTTTTCATAATTTACAAAATGAATAAAAAGGCTAGAAATAGAGCCTTATGTATGATCAATGCAGCATACTACTAAACAATGGATCCAGAATGCACCAGAGCCAGTCTGGAAGGCAGAAAACAAAAGGCCTCTTTAAAGACCTTAGAGAGAAAATACCAGGGAAAGTGAAGGTTAAATATCGGACCAAAATCATTGTCCTTGGAGCCGATCATGTATTATTATGCTGCTGCTACTACTATTATTGGTAATACAGATGGTCTAAAATGTTCTGCGGGGTCTAGCTCCAGACCTTTGCATGGCCGGAAGAGATGACCTCATGGAGGGTGGCGCCATGGAGGTTGCACCTGTACATCAGAATAGTAGACCAACTCATATTTTAGAATGAAGATGGTCCATTTGTATCTCCTATTTGGAGTTCGTCTTACTAACTGGAAAAGAGGAACTCTGAGTAAATATTAGGCCACCATTTACTTCTTCGAGGCGATGACTCGCGGAGCTTGTAGATGTACACCCTAAAATAAAATAGGAGATGAATTTATAAACAATAGTAATAGGTGCAACAATACAATCTTATATGAAGTGGATGAATATACCATCTGTATGTGTGTTGGTTATGTTGCTAAAAGCAGTACATTGCACAGACCCTAGTGAAGAAGCATGTGTGCGTGCCACCGGATCATGGGTAACACTATCTCCCCAGCTGAAGGAATCTTCTGTTGGAGGTTTACACGACGCCAGTGCAGGGATGCTGATTCTTTCTCAACAGATATTTGGGCATATGCAGACTGACTGCTATTTTGTTGCGGGTCCTGATTTTCATTCCCAATAGTAGATGTGTTGGTTAGGTCCGTAAACGGAGAATGATTCCTCACATGAACGTATGTTCATCTGGATTGTGCTTGCCAATCTGCGTTTCATCAGCAGAAATTGTTAAACAAAATAGAGGAAGGAACAGAAGCCCCCAGCATTAGCAGTACGGAACCAAAGTAATGAATAACTTATGCTAAATTGGGAAGGGTCATTTGAAACCAAAGCATTGCACCTGATCTACTTGCGAAGAATATCACAGAATCATGAAAGCTCCTCAGCAGCACCATAAACCAATTGATAGAGAAGCAAAGGAGATGGTCAATGGCTTAGGAGCCTAGTAGCAATGATGGCTGAGATGGATTTGCATTTTCTAATTTGCTTATCACCATAGTTGAGGGCAGTATCAGATGATCATGAGTTATGTTTTCAAGAGGCAAGCTTTCTAAGTGCCGCCTGATGACAACATTCCCTTCTTTGTGTACAATTTAATGTTTGTTAGTCCAAAAATATGCATACTATCATCAGTCAGTTTTTCTCCCTCTTCTTCTCTGCCATCTCATTAAACATCCACAATTCAGATCCTGGAGCAAGAAATGCTTCTAGAACCTATACAATAACACCAACATTAATATCCAGAATTTGTTGAAGCGTACATCAATCCTAGCAAAATGTCAAGGTTAACTTACCATTATCATACCGTGGATAGCATATCGCCAACCACAGAACAAAATTATACCTGGATACTTAGGAAGGGTGAGAAGGTTAGGTAGAAAACCCTTATGCCTCCGGTGAGACATAACTTTTATCAAATTTAAATATAGGTGAATAGGAATTTTTTATCTAGGCCATATGACTTTCTTGAAGATAGTTGGTACAAAGAGAGTAAATATTAGACATCATGAAGCATGACTCAGAAAATTCACCTCCGATAGAAGGACCGTATTACTCAGAAAATTCACCTCTATTGGGGCATTTATACGTCTTACTGGTGAAGCTGCTCAATCCCTTTGGTTGAAACACGCAAACACTGGCAAATGTGAAACAGAGTCTAAGAGGGCCAACATTCTGAACGCAAAACGGTAGGTAGTGTGTAGTCTGCAAATTAGGAATAGTTGAGCTTACTTGCTTGCTTCTACGCTCGCACTTGACCGCTGGGAAGCAGAAGAGGATCGGAGCGACGGGGCGGACTGTGGCGCGGCGAAAGGAGTGGGAGGAACGGCGGCCCGCGACCAAGGGCGCGGCTCCGGCGGCCAGCGGCTCCAGGCGACCCGCAGCGGGGGCGGGCTCCTAGCGACCCGTGGCCGCTTCCCGTGGCTCCGGCGGCGCGAGGAGGCGGTGAAGGCGCGGCGGGGCGGGCTCCCGCGGCTGGGGAGGCTCCCGGCGACCCGCGGCCGCTTCCCGTGGCTCCGGCGGCGCGAGGCGGCGGTGAAGGGCGCAAGGCGAACGGCGTGGGAGGATGAGGAGGTCGTGCGGGAGAAGGAAGAGGTCATGCGGGCGGGCGGTTTTCTTTCCTTTTTACTACGGGCAGATTAGCGATTGATCGAGCGTGGCTTGCTGCATGGTTGATAGCGTTAAACACAGAATGATTAAGAGCCATTAGATTTTGATGATGGATGGATGCGAGTGTTTGGATCTGCCCCTCTCTTCCTTTTATAGTGGTAGTAGAAAAATAAATCCAGAAAATACTTATTGCGTCAGCAGTGCGTCATGGTGACGTCAGCGGTCAACAGAGCCGGTCCTGGTCAAACTGATCAGTGGGTCCCGTATGTTAGTAGTTAGTTAAACTAACTAAGTTTAGTTAGCACTAAACCAAGGTTAAATAGCAGGGCGGGCCCCACTTGTCATAGACCTAGGGGGTCAAACCGGGCCCACCTGAGGTCAAACTGAGTCGGCGGGGTCAAACACGCCGGCGTTTAGCTGCCGGCGAGGCCAGACGCGGCGGGGCGATGCGGGTTTCGTGCTCCGGCGACCAAAACGACGGTGGAGCATGTCTACATGATGCAGGGAGTGAGCCACGTCGAGTGGGGGTGGCGGTTGGGCTCAGGGTCGCCGGAAACGACGCCAGCGACGAGTGTGCCGTTGGCCGGAGCTCGGGTGAGCTCGGGCTCGTCGCTAGGGGGCACAGCAAGGGGAATGTGGTGGTGCTACGGGTACCTGGCGATGCGGCGGTTGTAGTGGACAAGGTGGTGTGGCCGTTGGGTGGCTGGAGCGTCGTCGACGACGAGCTCGGCGGCGGCGTGTTGCGATGAAGCTTCGTGCGGTCGCTACAGTGCTCGAGAGAGAGAACGGGAAGGATGGGGACGTGGCTGAGCTCACGGCGAACGCGACGGAGCAGACGACGAGGTCGGGGACGAGCTGGTGCGGCGGGGACGGCGAAAGGGATCTCCAGCGACGACGAGGTCGGGCGAGGTTGTTGCAGTGGCTTCGGGGCAAGCGAGCGCTCGGGGCTCGGCTTGCTCGAAGGAGAGGAGGGCGGTGGAGCTACTGGACACGGTGGTGTGGCGCGAGGACGACGGAGAGCACGGCTATGTCGAAGGTGCGGCCGGAGGGGCGTCGTGTCACATCCCTAGTCTGGTATGACCTAGACTAGCAAGTCATTGTGCATCATGTTTAAATTTCATTTAAATTTGAAATGAGGATTGGTGGAACCCTCAGAATCATTTTTGAAAATGACCCAAATAAAAATTTCTCCAAAAGGGTCCAAGAAAATGCTCATGTTGCTCTCTGAAAATATTGGACAGAGATAAAAATCAAACCAATATTTTTAGGAGCTCATGGATATTTATTTTGGCCATTTGGATTAATCCGATAAATATTTGCATTGGACATATATTAGTTATATATATTAATATATGTCCAAAAATTATGCCATTTATAAAGGAGCTCTGGAATAATATAGTTAGCTCCTGCAAAAATTGGCATAAGGTAATTAAATGATTTCATATTTTAAATTAAATCAAAACAAATGTCAGAAAAATTAGAAAAAAAAAATAAAAGAGGGAGACTTACCTAGGCCTCCTCCCTGTGCAGCCCAGCAGCAGCAGGTCGGCCCAGCCAGTAGGCGGCCCAGCCCGCCTCCTCCTCTGTCGTCTTCGTCCTCGACAGAGGGAGGGGAGCGTGCCCGGCGGGCGCGCGCGCCACCTCGCCACGCCACCAGCCTCCCTGCTTGCCTGGCGCCCTCCTCGTCGCCCTGGAACGCCCGGACGTCGCCACGCCCCCCCGTACCCTCTCACTCTCCCCCGATTCTTCCTCTCTTCTCCCTCGCTCTCTCTCTCCCGTGTCCGAACGCGTCGGTCACCGCCGTTCGCCATAGCCGCCGCCACCGGCCTCCCCTCACCTCCCCGACACGCTTCCCAGCTCCGCCGCAACCCCCTCTCCCTCCTCACTGAGCAAAGCAACCCGGGCGAGCTCCGCTTCATCGCAATCGCCGTCGTCTTCAAGCTTCGGCCGACGAGATCGCCGTCGTCGCTCCGGCTGCCCCAAGCCTTCCCCGAGCCCGCTTCGACGCCCGCTGCAACCGCGGTGAGCTCCGCCACCGTTCCCCTCTCTCCATTTCGCTGCCCGCTCGCCGTAGCCCTCCTCCCCACCACGGCCGACGCTTCTCGCCGCCGTCCATGTCGCCGTCATCATCTCGGCCCGCCTCCGCCCAAATCAAGCACCCTAGCGTGCTCCCGGTGCCACGAGGGTGCCGCCGAGCCCCTCAGGTGGCCTCCCCGTGCGCTGCAGCCCGTTCCCGCTCGAAGCCGAGCTCCGGCCTCCCCAGCTCCTCCCACCTGCCCCTCCAGATGCGCGAGAGCCCGGGCTACGCCCCGGTGCTCTCAGACGCCGTCCCCGTGGCCTGTGGCGCGGACTCCGCCGCGTCCAGAGGTCGCCGGCGGCGAGCCCCGTCGCCTGAGCCCCGCCATGTGGGCCCGACCCGTCAGGTGATTAGCTTAGTGCTAATCACCGCTTAATTAACCCCCCCCCTAAGGCTGACATGTGGGCCCCGGTGCCCCCCTAATCCTTTAATCAAGTTAATCTAACCCTGTTTAACCCCCTATCACTGACGTGTGGACCCCACACGTCAGGTTTGACCCCAGTCAGCCGCAGTTGACTGCTGACGTCGTGCTAACGTCATGCTGGCGCAATTATATGATTTCTGGATTTAAATTAAATCAGGAAATTCCAGAAATTGATTTAAACTTCAAAAATTCATATCAATTCAACCGTAGCTCAGATTAAAATAATTTATATATGAAAAATTATCAGAAAAATGCAACCTTTCCATCTGTACTAGTTTCATGCATGACAAACCAACTTATACATGCTGAATATGGGAAAACACATTATGGCATATATAAGAGCCTACTTTGGAGATGCATTTGAGCTTATGGTTCAAATGGACTTCAAACCAAATGATTACTAGTTGCATTAGCTCAAACAACATCACATCTTCATGCCATGTTCATGCATCATATTGTTGCATATGTTTGTGTATTGATTGCCGGCACCGTTCCTTCTCGATAGGTCCTGCTCCGGAGCTGTTCCAGAGTACCTGTCTGTGAAGCAGTGCCTCCTCTGTTGATTTACCAGGCAAGCAAACCCCCTTGTTCATTCCGATAAAATCCTACTCTCTCGCTCCTGCTCTCAGTTATTGCATTAGGACAACAACGATTCATCTGCTACTTTGTGCTGCGGTAGTTGAACCCATTCCTCTGCATGAACTGTCATTGTCACAGTAAATAGTTGAAACCCACTAGCATGTGTAGGAGTTGATTGAGCCATGTTGTGTTCCTACCATGCTATGCCTGCTATTGCTTAGAGTGGTGTCAGGTCTGATTCATTGGGAATGAATTGGAGTGTTACGATATGTTCTGATGCTGAGAGTGAAGTGTGTGAACACGATTTGGTAAAGGTAGCGGTGAGAGGCCATGTAGGAGTACATGGTGGGTTGTCTCACTGGAACCGTCCTTAAGCACTGAGTTCTATGTATGTTGTCCAATGACTCGATACTACCACACATTGGGATCGCTTAATTGACCCTCTCGACTTATTAACCAACTTGGTCTCTGTCCAGGAGTCGCAACTAGTTTCTGGTGTTTGTAGGTAGTGCTATTTTTCTACCAAGTGGCACCCGGCAGGGTGGGCTTGGGACAGACTAGGCACACGTGGCACGGTGTACCGAGTGGCACCCGGATGGTGGGCTTGGGAACCCTGCTCACATCGTTTGGGGCCGTGAGCGACACCCCGGCCGGATCTCCTTGCGGATGGAACCCGAATAGGCGATAAACCTGGACTAGAGTCTTGTGTGGTTAGTCAGGTCGTGGCCGACACCCTCGCCAGGCTTCCGCTTGAAGGTTGCCGAGATACATGACGTGTACATGGCGGTAAGTGGCGAGAGCGTGTGTGAAGAAGTACACCCCTGCAGGGTTAACATGATCTATTCGAATAGCCGGGTCCGCGGTTATGGACTTCTTGGATGCTTACATGGTACATAGACAACTTGAAGTGGATACTCTAAAATGCTCAAGACAAGTGTGAGTGCTATGGATGGCCTTCTCGTAGGGAGACGGGGATGAATCCATAGTAGTGTATTGTGTGGTGATTAGTGGACTCGTGTACGTTGTCTCACCTCAAGAGTTTCTGGTAGTCGTAGAACAGGATAGCCACAGAGTCAAAGCTGGCTTGCTGCAACTAAACCCCACATTACCCTCTTGATACAAATGCATGTATGATAGGATCTGATGTAAGTCTTGCTGAGTACCTTTGTACTCATGTTGCTTTATTTATGTTTTTGCAGCGGAGACTTCGGTCTTATAGTGTTCTCATGGACTTCGACTAGTAGCTTGTACCTCAGCTACGATCTTGATCGGACGTTGTAGATAGTCAGGCTTTCAGCCTTTTTCATTTATAGATGTCTGTACTCAGACATGTAATGCTTCCGTTTGTTGCTTGATTGCTCTGAATGTTGGGTCATGTGACCCCTGTTTGTAATAAATGCTATGATGGCTCTTCTGAGCCTTATCTATATGAGTTGTTGAGTTATGCTGTGATGCCATGTTGTACAGCACATACTTGCATGTTATGCGTACGTGTAATGTGTATTGCTATGTGTGGGATCTGACTATCTAGTTGTTTATCCTTAGTAGCCTCTCTTACCGGGAAATGTCTCCTAGTGCTTCCACTGAGCCCTGGTAGCTTGCTACTGCTCCGGAACACTTAGGCTGGCCGGCATGTGTCCTTCTTCGATCCTGTGTCTGTCCCTTCGGGGAAATGTCACGCGATGAATACCGGAGTCCTGTTAGCCCGCTACAGCCCGGTTCACCGGAGTCCTGTTAGCCCAGTGCTACAGCCTGGATTCACTCGCTGATGACCGACACGTTCGATGCTGGGTCATGGATGCCTGTCCCTGTAAGTTAGTGCCACTTTGGGTTTACGACTAGCCATGTCAGCCCGGGCTCTTTATCATATGGATGCTAGCGACACCATCATATACGTGTGCCAAAAGGCGCAAACGGTCCCGGGCAAAGGTAAGGCGACACCCGTGGGGATACCGTGCGTGAGGCCGCAAAGTGATATGAGGTGTTACATGCTAGATCGATGTGGCATTGAGTCGGGGTCCTGACAGCGCTGGTATCAGAGCCTGACTGCCTGTAGGATTACCAAGCCAAACTGGTCGAAGTTGAGTCTAGAAATTCTTTAGTTATATAAGGGAATTGATTGTGGGAAGGAACGTAAGGCTCTTTTTACTCCTTTACCTCATGGCCTTCTGATCTGAGTCATCCTATCTTTCCTACGGGGTTAAGGAACTAGGCTTTCTCCTCCGTCTATCAGGATCACGTGTTACTACTCCGTAGTCCCATAGGATTGGTTGATCAGAGTCATACCCCAGTTTTCGAGTATTTCCAGTGTAGTCTGTTTAGTATGATCTCAGAACCTTGAGTAATGCTGATGAGTATGTTATTACCCCATTCTAGTAGGATGTCTCATTCTGAGCATTTTACTGCCGTTATGCTGCCGGAATTTCCCTAGGAGTTCGAGAGATACTAATCCCTTGTCCTACATTCTATAGCCTATAGATTGATGCTGACTCCGTCCCTGGTTTCGTTTCTCAGGATGTCATCAAGTTCTATTGTTCGTAGCCAGAACCACGAAGATGGTAGGGATGAGGATCCTCCCGACCCGCCTTCGTTGGCAGAGTTCATGTTAGAAATGGAGAGGAACAAGCGTGAGTCTAACCGTTTGTTGGCACGTATCGAGGAGAACACCGCACATCAGTCCAATAAGTCTGCGACCATTCATGACTTCATTCGCTTGCACCCACCTACCTTTCATCATTCCATCGAGCCACTCGATGCAGATGACTGGCTCCGTAGCATCACTCATAAGCTGCATTCCGCGAGCGTAGCTGAAGATGACAAGGTCACCTATGCCACATACCACCTGGAAGGTCCTGCTAGTCTTTGGTGGAAGAACTATGAGGCTATGCTTCCAGCTGGCCAGATTCCTACCTGGAGGGATTTCACTGAGGCTTTTCGCGAGCATCACATTCCCCAGGCCCTCCTTAATCGCAAGAGAGAAGAGTTCTGTAGTTTCACCCAGAGTAAGATGGCTGTTGATGCTTACAGCAGAGAGTTCGAGAACCTTGCCCGCTATGCCACAGAAGAAGTGTCCACGGACGCCAAGAAGCAAGCTAGGTTCCGGAAGGGTCTCAACCCCAAGTTGCGTCGTGATCTCCACCTACATCATTGTGATACATTCCAAGCCCTTGTGAACAAGGCCATCAATGCAGAGACAGCTCAGCTCACTTACGAGGAGTCTCGTAAGCACACCCGTGATCTGGGATCTTCCTCTGGCTCTAGTTCTCAGAAGCGCCGGATTTGGGTTCCAAACTCCGCTCTTCCTTCCGGATATGCACCGAGGCCATCCTATGTGGTGCCTTCCCCAGCTCAGTCATATGTTCCACCCAGGCCTACTGGTAGACCGCTTGTCAGGTGCGGGTCCACGTCCAACCTCCGGGACTTGCTTCACATGCGGGAAGCCAGGACACTATGCACGTGACTGCTCTCAGACTAGTTATGCTCCACCCCAGCCCGAGAAGACTGTTGGCTGTGTTAAGCCATCACGCAAGATGATCAGTGTCAAGTCAACCCCCACTGAACATGGACGTGTGCATCACGTCTCAGCCAAAGACGCTCATGATGATCCGGATGTCGTTCTTGGTACACTCCTTGTCAATTGTCACCCAGCATCAGTTCTATTCGATACTGGAGCATCTCACTCCTTCATTTCTGAAAGCTATGCTACTTGCACAACATGTCATTTTGTGATATGCCAACTCCGCTAGTCGTCCAAACTCCTAGGATCCAAATGGCAAACCTCTAGTGTAAGCCATGGTAACGAAATCCTTGTTGACAGACTTGTATTCCTTGCATCACTTGTAGCCCTCAAGTCCTCAGATATTAACATCATCTTGGGTATGGACTGGATGACAGCTCATCATGCCAAGATTGATTGTTACACAAGATCTGTTCAGCTTACACACCCATCTGGCAAGATAGTCACCGTCTCCACTAGAGTTGCAAAGCGTCAGCTCTATTCTCTTAATGCCAGCCCTCTTCCAGACCTTGAAGATATCCCGGTAGTCCGTGACTTTCCGGATGTCTTTCCAGAGGAACTGCCAGGTGTTCCACCTGACAGAGATGTAGAGTTCGTCATAGATCTTATCCCAGGAACAGCTCCAATCTCTAGGAGACCTTACAAGATGGCACCCTTAGAACTAGCCGAGCTTAAGAAACAACTCGATGAGTCCTTGCAAAAGGGTTTCATCCGTCCTAGTTCTTCTCCTTGGGCTTGCCCCGTCCTCTTCGTCAAGAAGAAGGACGGTACGGACCGGATGGTTGTAGATTATCGTCCCGTTAATTTGGTCACGATAAAGAACAAGTATCCGCTCCCCAGGATCAACGACCTGTATGATCAGCTCGCTGGATCCTCAGTCTTCTCCAAGATGGATTTGAGGTTAGGATACCACCAAATCAAGATCAGAAACGGGGACATTCCCAAGACAGCTTTTGTCACTCGTTATGGCCAGTACGAGTACACCGTCATGTCCTTTGGCCTAACCAACGCCCCAGCCACATTCTCCCGCTTGATGAACTCGATCTTCATGGAGTACTTAGATAAGTTCGTCGTGGTTTACCTCGATGATATTCTTATTTACTCGAAGAACGAGGAAGAGCATGCCGAACATCTTAGACTTGTGTTAGAAAAACTCAGAGAGCACCGCCTTTATGCCAAGTTCTCCAAGTGTGAATTTTGGTTGCCAGAAGTGACCTACCTAGGCCACGTAATCTCTGGTAAGGGCATTGCTGTCAATCCCGAGAGAGTTCAGGCTGTTCTCGATTGGACTCCACCTGAGACCGTTAAACAAGTTAGGAGTTTCCTTGGTCTAGCCAGCTATTGTCGCCGCTTTGTTGAAAATTTCTCCAAAGTAGCCAAACCCCTCACGGAACTTCTCAAGAAAGATAAAAAGTTCGAGTGGTCCCCATAGTGTGAGTACAGTTTTCAGGAACTGAAAAGACGCCTGACTTCTGCTCCCATACTTGTGCCACCGGATTTCACAAAGGACTTTGTTATCTATTGTGACGCCTCACGACAGGGACTAGGTTGCATTCTTATGCAGGATCGTCATGTGATTGCCTATGCATCTCGACAGTTGCATCCACATGAGGATAATTATCCTACACATGATCTAGAGCTTGCAGCCGTAGTCTATGCACTCAAGACCTGGCGACATTACCTTCTTGGTAAATGTTGCGAGATCTACACCGATCACCAGAGTCTCAAGTATATCTTCACCCAACCGGATCTAAACCTTAGGCAAAGACGTTGGTTGGAGTTGATCATAGATTATGATCTAGGGATTACCTACACCCCAGGCAAAGCCAATGTCATGGCTGATGCGCTAAGCCGTAAATCCTATTGCAACAATCTCATGTTGCAGCAAGGCCAACCACTTCTCCATGAGGAATTCTATAAGCTTAACCTTCACATTGCTCCTCATGGATTCCTTTCTACCTTGGTGGCGAAACCTACTCTTTAGGATCTGATCATAACTAGCCAGCAATATGATACGGGTATTTCTCGTATCAAGGATAATGTTAAGAAGGGAGTTGCTGGTAGTTTCTCTGTTGATGCTCGAGGTGTTGTTTTCTTTGGGAACCGCCTGGTGGTCCCCAAGAAGCAACATCTTCGACAATTGATTCTTAAGGAGGCGCATGAATCTCCTCTCACGATTCGTCTCGGTAGCACTAAGATGTATCAGGACCTACGCCAGAGGTTCTGGTGGACTAGGATGAAGAGAGAAATCGCTGAGTTCATTGCTAAATGTGACGTTTGTCGTCGCGTTAAGGCAGAGCATGAGAGACCTGCTGGCACCCTTCAGCCTTTAGCTATTCCTGAATGGAAATGGGATAAAGTTGGTATGGACTTCATCACCGGCTTTCCCAGGACTAAGAGAGGGAATAACGCTATCTTCGTAGTCATTGATCGTCTTTCCAAAGTGGCTCACTTCCTTCCTGTTCGAGAGAGTATCACTGCTAGTCAGCTTGCTGACTTATACATTTCTCGAATAGTATCACTCCATGGTGTTCCACTAGAGATCAATTCAGACCATGGCAGTCTTTTCACTTCTCATTTCTGGGAGAGTTTCCAAACTGCCATGGGAACCCATCTTTCCTTCAGTACCGCTTTCCACCCTCAGTCGAGTGGTCAGGTGGAACGGGTCAACCAAATTCTCGAAGACATGCTTAGAGCTTGCGTTATCTCATTCGGTATGGATTGGGAGAAATGTCTTCCTTTTGCCGAGTTTGCTTATAACAATAGCTATCAATCCAGCCTCAAGAAAGCTCCTTTTGAGGTTCTCTATGGACGAAGATGTCGAACACCTTTGAACTGGTCAGAAACCGGTGAAAGACAATTCTTTGGACCGGACATGATCCAGGAGGCAGAAGAGCAAGTTCGCATCATTCGTGAGAATTTGAAAACAGCCCAGTCTCGTCAGAAAGAGCCAGTACGATCGTCATCATAAGGATATGACTTATGAAATTGGCGACCAAGCTTACCTTCGGGTTACTCCTTTGAAGGGTACCCATCGTTTCGGTATCAAGGGCAAGTTGGCTCCTCGTTACATTGGTCCTTTCGCATTCTCGCTAAACGAGGAGAGGTTGCCTACCAATTGGAACTACCCCCACATCTTTCTCGAGTTCATGATGTCTTCCACGTCTCTCAACTCAGGCGTTGCTTCTCGGATCCCATCCGCGGAGTGGACCACGAAACGCTTGATCTCCAAGATAACCTCACATACCGAGAGTACCCGGTTCGCATTCTTGATCAAGCAGAGCGTGTTACCCGACGTCAGAACATCAAGTTTCTCAAAGTTCAGTGGTCTCATCATTCCGAGAGAGAAGCTACTTGGGAGCGAGAAGATCGTCTTCGACTGGAGTACCCCGCTTTCTTTCCGTCGACCCCTGAATCTCGGGACGAGATTCTTTCAAGTGGGGGCGAGTTGTCACATCCCTAGTCTGGTATGACCTAGACTAGCTAGTCATTTGTGCATCATGTTTAAATTCATTTAAATTTGAAATGAGGATTGGTGGAACCCTCAGAATCATTTTTGAAAATGACCCAAATAAAAATTTCTCCAAAAGGGTCCAAGAAAATGCTCATGTTGCTCTCTGAAAATATTGGACAGAGATAAAAATCAAACCAATATTTTTAGGAGCTCATGGATATTTATTTTGGCCATTTGGATTAATCCGATAAATATTTGCATTGGAAATATATTAGTTATATATATTAATATATGTCCAAAAATTATGCAATTTATAAAGGAGCTCTGGAATAATATAGTTAGCTCCTGCAAAAATTGGCATAAGGTAATTAAATGATTTAATATTTTAAATTAAATCAAAACAAATGTCAGAAAAATTAGAAAAAAAAACTAAAAGAGGGAGACTTACCTAGGCCTCCTCCCTGTGCAGCCCAGCAGCAGCAGGTCGGCCCAGCCAGCAGGCGGCCCAGCCCGCCTCCTCCTCTATCGTCTTCGTCCTCGATAGAGGGAGGGGAGCGTGCCCGGCGCGCGCGCGCTACCGCGCCACGCCACCAGCCTCCCTGCTTGCCTGGCGCCCTCCTCGTCGCCCTGGAATGCCCGGACGTCGCCCCCCCCCCCCATACCCTCTCACTCTCCCCCGATTCTTCCTCTCTTCTCCCTCGCTCTCTCTCTCCCGTGTCCGAACGCGTCGGTCGCCGCCGTTCGCCATAGCCGCCGCCACCGGCCTCCCCTCACCTCCCCGACACGCTTCCCAGCTCCGCCACGACCCCCTCTCCCTCCTCACCGAGCAAAGCAACCCGGGCGAGCTCCGCTTCATCGCAATCACCGTCGTCTTCAAGCTTCGGCCGACGAGATCGCCGTCGTCGCTCCGGCTGCCCCAAGCCTTCCCCGAGCCCGCTTCGATGCCCGCTGCAACCGCGGTGAGCTCCGCCACCGTTCCCCTCTCTCCATTTCGCTGCCCGCTCGCTGTAGCCCTCCTCCCCACCACGGCCGAAGCTTCTCGCCGCCGTCCATGTCGCCGTCGTCGTCTCGGCCCGCCTCCGCCCAAACCAAGCACCCTAGCGTGCTCCCGGTGCCACGAGGGTGCCGCCGAGCCCCTCAGGTGGCCTCCCCGTGCCCCGCAGCCCGTTCCCGCTCGAAGCCGAGCTCCGGCCGCCGCCGCGAGCTTTGCTCCGGCGAGCTCCGTCCTCCCCAGCTCCTCCCACCTACCCCTCCAGGTGCGCGAGAGCCCGGGCTACGCCCCGGTGCTCTCAGACGCCGTCCCCGTGGCCTGTGGCGCGGACTCCGCCGCGTCCAGAGGTCGCCGGCGGCGAGCCCCGTCGCCTGAGCCCCGCCATGTGGGCCCGGCCCGTCAGGTGATTAGCTTAGTGCTAATCACCGCTTAATTAACCCCCCTGAGGCTGACATATGGGCCCCGGTGCCCCCCTAATCCTTTAATTAAGTTAATCTAACCCTGTTTAACCCCCTGTCACTGACGTGTGGACCCCACACGTCAGGTTTGACCCCAGTCAGCCGCAGTTGACTGCTGACGTCGTGCTGACGTCATGCTGGCGCAATATATATTTTCTGGAATTAAAATAATCAGGAAATTCCAGAAATTGATTTAAACTTCAAAAATTCATATCAATTCAACCGTAGCTCAGATTAAAATAATTTATATATGAAAAATTATCAGAAAAATGCAACCTTTCCATCTGTACTCGTTTCATGCATGACGAACCAACTTATACATGCTGAATTTGGGAAAACACATTATGGCATATATAAGAGCCTACTTTGGAGATGCATTTGAGCTCATGGTTCAAATGGACTTCAAACCAAATGATTACTAGTTGCATTAGCTCAAACAACATCACATCTTCATGCCATGTTCATGCATCATATTGTTGCATATGTTTGTGTATTGATTGCCGGCACCGTTCCTTCTCGATAGGTCCTGCTCCGGAGCTGTTCCAGAGTACCTGTCTGTGAAGCAGTGCCTCCTCTGTTGTTTACCAGGCAAGCAAACCCCCTTGTTCATTCCGATAAAATCCTACTCTCTCGCTCCTGCTCTCAGTTTTTGCATTAGGACAACAACGATTCATCTGCTACTTTGTGCTGCGGTAGTTGAACCCATTCCTCTGCATGACCTGTCATTGCCACAGTAAATAGTTGAAACCCACTAGCATGTGTAGGAGTTGATTGAAGCCATGTTGTGTTCCTACCATGCTATGCCTGCTATTGCTTAGAGTGTGTCAGGTCTGATTCATTGGGAATGAATTGGAGTGTTACGATATGTTCTGATGCTGAGAGTGAAGTGTGTGAACACGATTTGGTAAAGGTAGCGGTGAGAGGCCATGTAGGAGTACATGGTGGGTTGTCTCACTGGAACCGTCCTTAAGCACTGAGTTCTATGTATGTTGTCCAATGACTCGATACTACCACACATTGGGATCCTTAATTGACTCTCTCGACTTATTAACCAACTTGGTCTCTGTCCAGGAGTCGCAACTAGTTTCTGGTGTTTGTAGGTAGTGCTATTTTTCTACCAAGTGGCACCCGGCAGGGTGGGCTTGGGACAGACTAGGCACACGTGGCACGGTGTACCAAGTGGCACCCGGATGGTGGGCTTGGGAACCCTGCTCACATCGTTTGGGGCCGTGAGTGACACCCCGGCCGGATCTCCTTGCGGATGGAACCCGAATAGGCGATAAACCTGGACTAGAGTCTTGTGTGGTTAGTCAGGTCGTGGCCGACACCCTCGCCAGGCTTCCGCTTGAAGGTTGCCGAGATACATGACGTGTACATGGCGGTAAGTGGCGAGAGCGTGTGTGAAGAAGTACACCCCTGCAGGGTTAACATGATCTATTCGAATAGCCGGGTCCGCGGTTATGGACTTCTTGGATGCTTACATGGTACATAGACAACTTGAAGTGGATACTCTAAAATGCTCAAGACAAGTGTGAGTGCTATGGATGGCCTTCTCATAGGGAGACGGGGATGAATCCATAGTAGTGTATTGTGTGGTGATTAGTGGACTCGTGTACGTTGTCTCACCTCCAGAGTTTCTGGTAGTCGTAGAACAGGATAGCCACAGAGTCAAAGCTGGCTTGCTGCAACTAAACCCCACATTACCCTCTTGATACAAATGCATGTATGATAGGATCTGATGTAAGTCTTGCTGAGTACCTTTGTACTCATGTTGCTTTATTTATGTTTTTGCAGCGGAGACTTCGGTCTTAATAGTGTTCTCATGGACTTCGACTAGTGGCTTGTACCTCAGCTACGATCTTGATCGGACGTTGTAGATAGTCAGGCTTTTAGCCTTTTTCATTTATAGATGTCTGTACTCAGACATGTAATGCTTCCGTTTGTTGCTTGATTGCTCTGAATGTTGGGACATGTGACCCCTGTTTGTAATAAATGCTATGATGGCTCTTTGAGCCTTATCTATATGAGTTGTTGAGTTATGCTGTGATGCCATGTTGTACAGCACATACTTGCATGTTAAGCGTACGTGTAATGTGTATTGCTATGTGTGGGATCTGACTATCTAGTTGTTTACCCTTAGTAGCCTCTCTTACCGGGAAATGTCTCCTAGTGCTTCCACTGAGCCCTGGTAGCTTGCTACTGCTCCGGAACACTTAGGCTGGCCGGCATGTGTCCTTCTTTGATCCTGTGTCTGTCCCTTCGGGGAAATGTCACGCGATGAATACCGGAGTCCTGTTAGCCTGCTACAGCCCGGTTCATCGGAGTCCTGTTAGCCCAGTGCTACAGCCTGGATTCACTCGCTGATGACCGACACGTTCGATGCTGGGTCATGGATGCCTGTCCCTGTAAGTTAGTGCCACTTTGGGTTTACGACTAGCCATGTCAGCCTGGGCTCTTTATCATATGGATGCTAGCGACACCATCATATACGTGTGCCAAAAGGCGCAAACGGTCCCGGGCGAAGGTAAGGCGACACCCGTGGGGATACCGTGCGTGAGGTCGCAAAGTGATATGAGGTTTTACATGCTGGATCGATGTGGCATTGAGTCGGGGTCCTGACACGTCGACCATGGCGGGAGAGGGCGAGGGAGAGAGGCAGGTGTAACACCCTCGATGCGACTATAGCTCCCACGTGTCGAGGCACGACTTAGAGACATAATCGCATTGAAGGCATATGTCGCAAGTTAGGCAATCTTCACAACATCCCATGTAATATGATAATAAAAAGGGAGATAACATAGTTGGCTTACACTCGCCACGTCAATCAAGTACAGAAATAACATTACATCATTCAAACACTCATGGCCCGACTACGGCGCCAAAATAAAGAGAACCCAACATGCGACAACGGTCCCAATCACCCCCAACTGGGACCACTACTGATCATCGGGAAAGGAAACATAGTATCGTTGAGAGTCTTCGTCGAACTCCCACTTGAGCTCATACTCGTCTCCTGGAGCGGACTCATCAGGCACTGCATCTAGTGTAATAGTAATCTGTGAGCCACAGGGACTCAGCAATCTCGCACCCTCGCGATCAAGACTATTTAAGCTTATAGGTAAGGCAAGGGTAAATATAAGTGGAGCTGCAACAAGCGACTAGCAAGTATGGTGGCTACTTATTCGCAAAAGAGAGCGAGAAGAGGAGGCAAAGCACGAGCGAGAAACTAGAGAGCAACCTGCGCAAACATTACTCCAACACCGTGTCCACTTCCCGGACTCCGCCGAGAAGAGGCCATCATGGT
This sequence comes from Triticum aestivum, assembly GCF_018294505.1. Lineage (NCBI taxonomy): Eukaryota > Viridiplantae > Streptophyta > Magnoliopsida > Poales > Poaceae > Triticum > Triticum aestivum. The sequence goes on along the minus strand of NC_057797.1, from coordinate 275,249,280 downwards.
AACACACTCAGTTGATTCATTTTAATTAATTTAAGGTTCAAGTTATCTACAACCGGACAGTAACAAATTCCCATCTGCCCATAACCGCGGGCACGGCTTTCGAAAGTTCAATCCCTACAGGGGAGTCCCAACTTAGCCCATGACAAGCTCTCACGGTCAACGAAGGAATAAACCTCCTCCCAAGACATTCCAATCAGACTCGGTATCTCGGTAATTCAAGACACTTCGACAGGTTAAAACAAGACCAGCAACACCGCCCGAATGTGCCGACAAATCCCGATAGGAGCTGCACATATCTCTTTCTCAGGGAACACTCAGATGAGCGCTCCATACAACTAAAACCAAACCTCGAGTTTCCCCGAGGGGGCGCTGCACAGGACTCTAGTTTGTACCAACACTCAGAGGAGCACTGGCCTGGGGGGTTTAAAATAAGATGACCCTTGGGCTCCGGAAACCCAAGGGAAAAAGAGGCTAGGTGGCAAAGGGTAAGACCAAGGTTGGGCATTGCTGGAAAAGCTTTAATCAAGGCGAACTATCAAGGGGTTCCCATTATAACCCAACCGCGTAAGGAACGCAAAATCCGGGAACATAACACCGATATGACGGAAACTAGGGCGGCAAGAGTGGAACAAAACACTAGGCGAGAGGCCGAGCCTTCCACCCTTTACTAAGTATATAGATGCATTAAGACAACAAGATAATATAATGATATCCCAACAAGTAAATAAAAGATGTTCCAACAAGGAATGGCCTTCAATCTTCACCAGCAACTAGCAATGCTATAAGAGGGGCTGAGCAAAGCGGTAACATAGCCAATCAACGGTTTGCTAGGACAATGGTGGGTTAGAGGTTTGACATGGCAATTTGGGAGGCTTGCAAGCAAATGGTAGGCATCGTAGCATTGGCATAGCAAAAGAGCGAGCAAACTAGCATAGCAAAGATAGTAGTGATTTCGAGGGTATGATCATCTTGCATGCACAGTTGTCAGAGTTGACTGGATCCTCGAAAGCAAACTCAACGGGCTCCTCGTTAGCGAACTCGTCTCCCGGCTCTACCCAAACAATACAAACAAGCAACAAGGATACAATCAACCACGTGCAAACTCAAACAACACGATGCAAAGATGATATGCTATGCGGGATGCGATGCGGGATGCAAAATGCAAGTTATGACAGGAAATGCATGAACCTAGCCTCAACTTGGAATTCCAAGTGTGCCACTGGAAATATGAGATGAAATCTCTTGAAAACGATATAAATAACGCCGGAATCGGAGTTACGGTTTGGAAATGGCAAGCGATTCAAATATGACACCGGTCTGCGATTTACAGCAATTAGGCATCTAAATGCAACGAAATGAACATGCTACAGCCACCAAACATGACAACAAAATACATGGCAGGGAAGAATTCAAGATGCTTAACAAAAGTCTAGCACTGAGCTACGGCCAAATCATCCATTAACAGGTTCAAACAAGCATAGCAAAAATGCAAATGGCAAACAGATCTCAGACTTAGTGAAATTAACACTTGTCTGGAATTTCAGATCATATAGCCCTCTTCGGAGCAACAAAACAACATGCTACAGGACCTGAACTTGACAAAGAAAGACATGGCATGGAGCTACTCAACAAGCTTAACAAAAGTCCCTTAGTGACCTTGAGCCAAAAGGGATCTCAAAATATACTTACAAGCACACGAACATAGCAAAAACATAATCAGTTTTCATACTTAGTGAAAACTGGGACATGCTGAAACATAACTCACGAAGGCATGTTTACGAGCTCGATGCACTCACCACGGTGCAAGTCATGGCAAGACAAGCATGCATTCATCAAGAAGGCACAAAATACAAGCTAGACATGGCAAGAACAATAGCATAGCATGCACGGATCAACTACAATAACATCGGCAAAATCGCAAACAAGTTGACGATCTGCCCAGATTTGCCACGAAGCAAAAGTAGAGCTCGACTGACTCAAGCTAGGGTGCTCCATAATTGCAAACAAAGACATGGATGGATAGAGCACTACAATATTAACAAAACTCATTTACTGATCATCCTCAAAAGAGGCACGGATCACTAGGAAACAACAAGAACATATGGCATCATGAGATAAACAAACCCAGGACCTAGTGAAATTACTAAGTCCCTGAAAACAAAATTAGCAAGTGCACCACTTTGCAAGCTTTCACAAGTCACCACACACATCCTAAAAATACATGGGTTGCACCTCTGGAAATATAACAAACCCTTAACAAAACATATGAAGAACTCACGGGCATAGCATGCACACAATAATCATGGCAAAAATGACAAAAGTGCTAAATGGAGTAACAGATCTGACAATTATCTCAAGTAGCCCTCTTCTAACAGAATTTCGGGCATCAAGATGAGCTCAAATGAAAATGATGCAATGGAATGAAATTATGTACTCTCTGAGATGAACATTTTGGTATGCTATATGCATGAATCGGAGCTACGGATGCAAAGTTACGGAGTCTCGAACATGGGCACTTGGACTAAAAATTCTGGGGACTTAGACGAAATTCAACCTCCGGATCTGGATCTAGGGTTTGCAGGGAAACCGAGGCAAACTCCGGCGAGCACTGCTCACGACGGCAGCGGCGGCGCGGATGGAGCGGCCGGACTTCCCGCGGCCGGCGGCGGCGAGGCTGGGCGGCGCGGCCGAGGCGGAGGCGGACGCGGGCGAGGTTGCGCGGCGGGGCGGCGGT